>NW_026529637.1:0-76386 GCF_028500815.1 Rissa tridactyla
CTCAGCTCCGCCAGCCGAGGGCTCCCCTGCAGTGCTGCAGCAGCACCCCAAAAAGGGTCAGGGGACCTTAAAGTGCAGCCACCCCCCTCAGTGACAGCGCTGGCATAGGGGGCGGGTGGCCCACGGTACGTTCTGCCCGCGGCCGGCGCAGCTGAGTGTGGCACGTCGACACGCCAGAGCCTCCTGGTTATAAATAGAGCCGGAGCCGCGGAGCTGGTGAATCCCAGCGCCGCAGGGCAGGCGGCGGCACGGGCCCTCCCCAGGCTCGGCGGCCGCCGCGTCGCTCCCGGCACCGGGACCGAACGCCAGGGACACGGCGGGTGTGCAAGGACAGCCGGGCAAAGCCGGGCATCCCGGCTGGGACACGGCACCCGCGGGCACCCAGCGGTGTGGGATGGGGCACGGGGTCCTGCCCTCCTCCCCGCCGTCCCCGTGCCCGCTGGCATTGACCGTGTCACCTGGGGGGCTACAAGCAGAGCAGCGGATGAAGGGGACGGGCACCCACCGGTGTCCCAGGGAACCCCGGTGCGAGCACCCACAGGGCCACGCGTGTCCCCACACCGCAGCAAGGTCACCCCCAAGGGCAGGGCGTGGGGCCCACGGGTGACATATGGCCCGGGAGCGGCGGCCGCGGGGCCGCTAAGCCACCGAGCCGTCACCCGCTAATCCCGGCACGGAGGCCAGCGGTCGGGGTGCCGCACCCAGAGCCACCAGCCGGCGCCTGCCCAGCACCCCCCGAGCGGAACGGCCACCCCCCGCGGCGGCGACCAGCGTGGCCACCACGGGGAAGCACCTGTGTGTCCCCCCCCCCAGCACGCACCGGGCTGGGGATAGCCCTCGCCACCCAACGAGGTCAAAGGTCAGAGGCACGGATCTGGGGGACACCCCGGCTCCGGCGGGCAGGGGGGCTCTGCCCCGTCCCCCCCGGCGGCCTGGGGCGCTGCTGCGCTGCCCCGGGGGGCTCCCCCTGCCCTGGGGCCGCAGCCGGGGGAGCACCCGGTGGGGCAGCCCCCCCCCGCCCCCTCCGTCCCGGCCGCTGCTGCCAGGAGCCCCCGGGGGCTCCGCCGCCCCCGGGCATCTGCTGCGGCGGGGGAGGCGGCGGCCGGCGCCCCCCGCCCGGCCCCCCCCCCCCCAACTCCGGGCCCCCCCCGGCCCCGCCGCCGCGCCAGCGCCCTGTCAGCCGCCGAGAGCGATGGCTTCCTCCGCCCGCCGGCCAGGAAACGGCGCAGACGCCGCTCCCGCCCCCCGGACCCCGGCCCCGGCCCCCGCCGGCCCCCCCCACTCCGCGCCCCCCGGCCCCGCTCACCCGCCGGGCCCCACCGTCTGCGCCCCGGTCCCACCACCCCCCCCCCGCCCTCCCCGCACCCCGAAAAGGGGAAGCGGCCCCGGCCCCCCCGCCCGCCCCCGCCGGGAAAGGGAAGGGGGGGAACGTGGCTTAGCGCACCGGCGGCCCGGGGGAGCCCGGTTCTCCCAGGGGGGGCAGCCCCAGCACGGCGGTCCGTGGCGGTGCCCCGGCCCCCGTCGGGTCGGGAGGGGACCGCAGCACCCCCGCGCCGGGGGTCCCCTGAGCCCTCACCGGGGTGGGTGGGGGGGACAGCGCTGCCACTCGGGAGCGCCCAGACAGCCGGTGCCGGGAGGGGGGACCCCAGCACCGGTAACCGGGGGCGCCCGGCACCGCCAAACGCCGGAGAAACGGGGCGGGGGGGGGGGGGGGAAGCAAAGCCACCATCCGAAACGGGGGCGACGGGGCAACGCTGCCCCTCCGGAGCTCACGGCAGCCTCAGCCGGGCGGGGGCCCTCGACTCCCTGCGGGGACCCCGCCACCGAGACGGAGCGAGGGGGATCCCAAGGATTCCCCCGTTACCGGAGAAGGGATCCCCAGCGTCGTCTCCCGAGGGGGTGGCGGGGGGGGGGGCCCACCGCCTTAGGACCCCTAAAGCCGCCCCTACCAGAGCAGAACCTCCCAGGGCGGGGACACCCGGCCCCACCGCGGAGGCACCCACCACCCTCACCCGCTCCTTTGCCGGTGGCGACTCCCCCCCACACCCCAACATCGGCACGACGCGCTGGGTCCCGCCGCACCGGATCCCCCCCCCCTCACCCCCAGCACCGGAGAGGCGGTACCGCGACCTCCACAACCACCACCACCCCCCCCGAGCCATCCCTCCCCCCCCCGCTTCCTTACCTGCTCACGGAGACTTCACCCCGAGACCCTTAAAACCGGCAAGCCCCCGGTGGCGGCTGCATGGCGGCGCGGGGGCCACCCGGCCTAAAGGGGGTGGGTGTTTTTCGGGAGGGGTGGGGGGGGGAAGGCGATAACGGAGGAGGGGGGGTTTAACGAGCGGCGGCCGCGGCCATTGCGAGTCATGTGCTCGCGGGGAAACTTTACCCGGGGCTGGGCCGGGCGGGGCGGCGGCGGCGGCGGCGGCGGCGGCGGAGGGCGGGGGGGGGGGGGCCGAAGGAGGAGGCCACGCCCCCGTTCTCTAGACACGCCCCTTTCCCGCTGGCCACGCCCCTCGCCCCGCCCCGCCAGCCAATGGGGCGCCGCCTCTGGCGGCGCCCCATTGGCTGGCGGGGCGGGGCGAGGGGCGTGGCCAGCGCAACATTGTAACTCTTTGAAGTCTCCAGAAGGCGGAAGGGGAGAAAGTGGGTGCGCGCGCCGCCCGCGGCGGGGAAGGCTCTTAAAGGGGCCGCGCTACCGCAGGGAATGAGGAAAACACGCTCCCCCCCTACACACACACACACACATACACACGCGCAGAGGGCTATGGGATGGGGAGGTGAAGTGGGATTTGGGGAGGGGGTGTCGGATGAGCTGGGTTTGGGGAGGGGGGTACGCAGGGGGCTCTGGGGGGGGGGGGAAGAGGGGTGGGAGTCGGGGGGGGGGTTCTGGGTGGCTGGTCCCAGGTGAGATGTTGAGGCTGGGGATGGGGACATGGACAGGGACAGAGATACATACATGGACACGGGCACGGACATGGACACGGATGTGGACATGGAGATGGACGTGAAGATGGACATGGACAGGAATATGGACACAGGGACATGGACACATGCATGGACACGGACATGGACAGGGACACAGACAGGGACAGGGACACACACAGGGACATGGACAGGGACATAAACATGGACATGGAGATGGAGATGGACATGGACACAGGCATGGAGAAAGACGAACACGGACAGGGACACGGAGACATGCCTAGACACAGACATGGACATGGACAAGGACAGGGACATGGAGATGGACATGAACATGGACACGAATAGGGACACAGACGCACGCATAGACGCAGAAATGGACAGGGACACACACGGACACGGACATGAACATGGACCCTGACACGGACACGGCCTGTCACCCGCACTCCTGCACCCCCGACACCCTTGTCCCCGCCAGCTGCCCCCACCCCAGGTCCCGGTGACAGCCCCAGCGCCCCCATGTGCCCCCCCCCGCCCCGGCCAGGCTGCTCACCCGCAGCCCAGCCAGCGCCCGCGAGGGGTGAAAGCAACTTTGCTGTGAAAAAGGGAAGAAAAAGGAGAAGTGCAGCCCTGGCACTGCCCCACGCAGGGCCAGCGCCCCGCAGGAGCCCCACGGCCCCGCCTGGGTGGGACAGGGCAGGGGAGGGGGCCCGTCCCCATCCCCCCCCCCACGCAGTGAAGCCCCCGGGGCACCCAGAGCCAGGGCGAGCGTGGGGCAGGGCTGAGCAGACCCCCAGCTCTGCCGCTCCTCGCCTGCTGCTGGGGGAAACTGAGGCAGGAGGGGAGCCAGGCCCTGCCGTCCCCTGTGGGGAGGAGGCCAGAGGTGGCACCCAGGTCCCTGCACCCGCACGAGGGCTGGGGGGCAGCGAAGTGGGAGCTGCTCCGGCAAGACACACATGTGACGAGTCTGGGCAGCCTCAGCACACGCTTGTGGGGGTCCCGCTGCCCCCCCCCGCACTGCCCAGGGCCCCTGGGTGCCTGTCAGGCCCCACAACACCCACGCCATGAGGGCTGGGTGCCCACCGGTCGCTCTGAGCAGCACTCCTGTGCCTCAGTTTCCCCTGTGTGTGCAGCAGAGTGAGGGGGGACACCCTGGGCCAGGCACCGGCAGCGAGGCCTCGGCACCCACAGCCCGGTGTGGCCACCAGCCCCCTCCCCAGCACACCGGGGCTGCCGGCCGCGGCGAGGCCCAGCCGCCGGCATGTGCTCAGCCCAGAGGAATGTGCCAAATCACTCCCAGATGTGCGCAGCGGCCAACTCGCCGCCCCCTCTGCGGCCCACCGGGGTGGCCACCGGGCACCGGGGACCCCGCGCCTCCCCGCCGTGGGGCTGCCCGTGGGGCCAAACCCGCTGCCGGCCAGATCCTGCCCGGCTGCAGGGCCCAGCCTGTCCCGCGGCGTCGGGGCGCCGAGGCCTGGCAGGACGCGGGCAGGGAGCGGGCAGGACAGCGGGGCGCCGGGGCGTCAACGGGGGGGTGCCGGTGGGACAAGGCTGCGTCCCCGATGTCCCCGTCCCGCCAAGGCCCCGCAGCCCTCGCCCGGCGTGGGGCCCGGGGCCGGTGCGGTGGGGTCATGTGGGGTCCCGGCCCCGGTGCCCGGCAGGAGCGCAGCCGAGCGGAACGGGGCTGTCAGATGGAATCTGGGTGCCGGCGGTGACGGCGGCGGGGGGGGGGGCCGTGCCCGCCACGTGGCGCTTATGTAAGGAGAGTGCAGGGGAGGACAGGAGGCGGCTGGGGCGCCGGGGACACCGGGGACACCGCCGAGGGGACACCGGGCCCCCGCTGCGCACATGCGGGCGGGTGCGCGGCCGGACACGCACACGGAGGGCTGCCGGCGGCATGGCCGGGCACTGCCCAGCCCCGTGGGCACGGCACGTGTATGCCGGAGCAAGGGGACACGGTCACACGTGTGCAGGAACCGGGGGACAGGGCCCTGACGGCCTCCCGGTACTGCTGCCGCCCCAGCTACCGGCCACGCTGTGGGTGTCCCGGGGTGTCCGGGTGCCAGCGGACACGTCCCCGAGCCACAGTGCTCCTGCGGCGGCGTTGCCGGCCCCTCACTGAGCGGTGATGAACGGCTCCGGCGGGAGCTCCGGCACCCACGCGGCTGAATCCGTCTGCGCTATCGATTTTTCATCCACTGCGGCAGAGAGCGGAGCCGGGGCCGGCGCGGCCACGGGCATCCCGGCTGGCTGGCACGGCGAGGGGAGCCACGATCCCACGCCGCGGGGTCACGTCCCCCACTGTCCCCGTCCCCACCGCACAGCTGGGCCACCCTGGGGACAGTGCCAGGACCGGGGACCCCCCAGCCTTGCCGTGGGGTGCCCAGCACGGCTGGTTGGGCCCAGATGTGGGGTTGCCCCCGCACCACACACAGCCACCACCTTGCCCACGGTGGACACGGGGAGGGGGGGGATGAAAGAGCCAGGGGGATGCGGGGAGCAGGGACATCGTGGTGCCCACCCACGTCACCGCCGCGTCACTGCGGTCACACACGCTGCCAGCCACTTCCTTCCACCCACCGTCACCGCGTGCCATGGCTCCACGCCGTGGGGCTGCGTCATGGCCACGGGGCTGGCGCAGGGCAAGATGTGGCCGCCATGGCCCGTGGGGACCAGGGGCCCTCCCAGCAACATGGTGCCCAGCCCAGCTCTACCCACAGGTGTGGGGATGCCGGTACCCGCTCAGCCCCACGGCCTGGTGATGGGTGGCAAGGCCACGGTTCCCGCTTGTCCCCGCGGTGCGAGGGGACAGGTCCCCTCAGCCCCCTGGCATGGCGAGGCGGCAGGGACATGGAGCAGAGCGGGTGCAGCCTGGCCTGAACCCGCCACCCGCCCTGTGCCACCGCACACGTCTGACACATGGCAGCTCCGGCTATAAATAACCCCGCGGCGGCGACGGGCTGAGCCACGCTCGGGGCCAGGCTGGGGCTGCTGCCACCCCCGGCCCTGCCGTGCCACCCCTGCCTCAGTTTCCCCACTGCTCCCCATGCAGAACAGCAGCCGGGAACGGACCTGCCAGCCAGAGCCCACCCTGTCCCCAAGGTGTCCCCTGCCACAGCGGGGACGGGCAGTGCCACAGCGTGCCAAAATGGGAGGTGGGAAGGGGGGGACAACCCAGTTCTACAGTGGCATCCAGCGGCCCCGCCAGGCTCAGCTTTGGCCCTGGGTGCCCAGAGCAAGGACAGGGCCAGTGTCCCCGTGTCACACACCCCGTGGGGACCCTGCAAGGCCAAGGGCCCAGGGAAGCAGGGCCAGGATGGGGTGGGCACACATTGGGACCACACCATGGGGCCAGGGGAAACTGAGGCACGCTGGGGACCCAGCCCCCACCCCTACCCCTGGCCAGGAGCTGCTGGGGGGCAGCCAGGGGTCCTGGGGGACGAGGGGGGGTGGCTGGAGCGGGAGGGGGGTGCAATGGCTGGGACAGGGCACCCACGGAGCTCCCGTCCCTCCCCGCTCCCCTGCCTGCCTGGGCCCCCCCCACCTCCCCCAGCCAGGGAAGCTGCAAAATTAGGTCAAAGCGTCTATTATTTAACACAAGCGGAAGAGCCGGGGCCAGGAGCTGGGGGGGGGGGGTGGAAGGGGGCTGC
The DNA here is from genome assembly GCF_028500815.1 of Rissa tridactyla. Classification (NCBI taxonomy): domain Eukaryota; kingdom Metazoa; phylum Chordata; class Aves; order Charadriiformes; family Laridae; genus Rissa; species Rissa tridactyla. The sequence goes on from NW_026529637.1 coordinate 6,576, forward strand.
AGTCTGGGAGGGGAGGGGATGGGGGGGGACGGACATGGCAGGGTCCCCCCAGCCCTGGGGCAGGGAGGGAACTGAGGGGGGAGGCAGAGGCAGGAGCCAGCGCTGAACCCAAACGACTTTATTAATGGCAGGAGACGGAGGGGACCCCGCTGTCGTCCCCCCCCGCCCCGCCCCCCAGCACCGGGCCCATCCTTCCTGCAGCCGGGGGGGTTTGGGGGGGCTCATGACGCCTGGGAAGGACTCAGGAGCAAAGGCGTCCATGGCTCAGAGCGGGGAGCGAGGCCGGGCCCCCGGAGCACCCACCGCCCACGGCCAGTGCCGCAAAGTTGGGGGGGTGCCAGCCTCCCGCCTCCCAGCTCCGGCCACACAAAAATAATAATAATAATATTAATAATAATATTAATAAACATCAATAAAACTGCCCTGGACAAAGAGACCCTGGGCAGGACTCAAACAACAGCAGCCGAGGCCTGCGGGAGCCATTTCCCTGCTCCCACCGCGGCCCAGACAAACCCTTCGTGCCCCCAAATCCCGGGGGGGGGCAGCGGCTGAGGGAGGGGGGTGTCAGGGGGCGGGGGGGCGTTAGCACAGCCCCTGCGCCAGGATGCTGCCCACCAGCGCCGCGTCCTGCAGAGCGTGCTCCACCGCCGCCGCCTCCAGCTTCAGGGAGACCTGGGGGAAAGAGGAGCTGCTCAGCGCCGCGCTGCCGGACCCCTGCCCCGCCGCCGGATCCTGCCCTGCCACCGGACCCCTGCACCGCCGCTGGATCCTGCCCTGCCACCGGACCCCTGCCCCGCCGCTGGATCCTGCCCCACTGCCGGACCCCTGCCCCGCTCCCGGACCCTGCCCCACCGCCGGATTCTGCCCCGCCACCAGACCCCTGCCCCACTGCCAGACCCCTGCCCCTGCCCCGCCGCTGGATCCTGCCCCTGTCCCACTGCCGGACCCCTGCCCCACCGCCGAACCCACGGTACCTTGGCCAGCCGGGCCTCCTTGGCCTTCTTCAGCTCCAGGACACCGCGGGACTCCAGGAGGGTGACGAGGGACAAGCACTCGGCCTGATCGACAGCGGGGAGCTGCTGCCGCCGGCAGACCTGGCTGTAGGCGTCGTGGAGCTGGGGAAGGCAGGGCAGGCGTTGCACGGCATGGCACCCAAAGGAGACTCCGGGGACACCCGCCCGCTCCCCAAATCCAGCCCCGAGAGGGTCCCACGGCGGCTCACCTTCCCCAGTGTCACCTCCCGGGCGCGCAGGTGGCGGCCGAGCAGGAGCAGGGAGCAGAGCAGCACTTTCTGCTGCAGCGGGAAGGCGCCCTGGGGCCCCCGGCCGCCCGCCGCCAGCCGGTCCCCGAACACCTCCGAGATCACGCGGGAGATGTGCGGGACCCCCACGCGCTTGGGGACGGGGGACGCCGGGGAGTCACCTGCGGGACAGACAGAGCTGCAGGGGACCTCGAGGAGGGCCGAGAGGCAGCGCAGAGGAGGCACCCCAGAAAGGGACCCCGAGACCCCCACGGGGGCCGGCCCGGAGGTGCCCGTGTGCCCCCCCGCAGGGCTTTGGCTCCGGCGCAGCAGCCACTCACCGCCGGGCAGCGGCTTGAGCAGGGTCTGGCTCCGCACCTCCAGCTCCACCACCTCCACGGCGCGCCTGGGGAGAGACAGCCCTGAGCGCCCGCCCCGGCACGGGCAACCCCGGCACGGGCACCCCCGGCGCAGGGGCCACACTGGCCCCGGCACCGCCGTTTCAGGGCAGGTGCTGACCTGCAGACATCCAGGGCTTTCCGAGCATCACCGGAGACCGCGGAGACCTTGCGGGCGCAGAACTGGAGCGCGGCGGCATCCAGGACGGTGTCACCAGCCACCTGCCGAAGCACGGCACAGTGTCAGCGCTGCCGCCCCCGTGGGCAGAGCACCCCCCCCCCCCCCACCGTGTGTGTCCCCCGCACGTCCCCGCGTGTCCCCACCTGCCCCAGCCGCTCCTGCAGGATGGCGGTGAGCTGCTCCCTGGTGTAGGGTGGGAAGTGCAGCAGCCGGGGGCCACCGGCCGGGCAGGCACCGAGCCTGGCCAGGCTGCGGTCCGTCAGGTCCAGCGCGTTGGCCAACCCTGCGGGCACAGCGGGGTGAGGAGGGGAGGGAAGAAGGATGAGGCTGGGAGCGGGTGGATGGGAGGGGGTTGCAAACCAAACCATCAGCCCCCCCTAAAATAGTCGGGGGGGTCTCCAAGGCGGCAGGGCCACGCCGCCGCGCACTCACCCACGAGGACCAGCCTGGAGCTGGGCAACCGGGGCCACTCGAAGAGGGTGTAGAGCACGTCCTGCCCCTTGCTCTCCAGCTGGTCCAGCTCGTCCAGCACCAGAAGGCTGCAGGGACGGGGTGGTGGGGGGGAGCTCGGGTCAGCCCCGGCTCTGCCCACCACCCCCCCAGCCCATCCACAGCACCCCGAGCAGGGGGAGCCGCTGCCGGGGCCGCTTCCCCCGGCCGGCCACACTCAGTGTGTTGAGGGGGGGACCCCACACCACCGTCCCCCCCCCCTCTCCGGGGCAGGGAAACTCACACCATGGGCCCCCGGGCCGTCAGCTGCTTCTCCAGCCTCCGCACGCCCTCCCGGCCGGTGGCCGCGGGCAGCCCCAGCTGCTGCCCCACGGCGGGGAAGACGCCCTGCGGGCTGCTGAGCGCCATGCAGTTGAGGACGATGGTTTTGCTCCCGGCGAGCTCATCCTGCCGGGGACGGGAGCGTTACGCCACTGCCCACCTTTCCCTGCCACTCCTCCCACCTTTCTCTGCCAACCTACTCCACCTGCACCCCCAAATCGAGATACCCCCCGCCCCCCCGCCCCAACCCACAGCACACCTTGCAGTCAAGCAGGACGCGGCTCAGGCAGGCCGTTTTCCCGGTCCCGGGGGCTCCGGAGATGTAGAGGCTTCCAGGCCGGCGCCCGCCAACGTGTTCCCGCAGGAACTGCCGGATGACGCCCGTCTCCCTCTCCCTGCCGTGGAGGCGGTCGGGCACCGCAGCGTGCAGCACCCGCTTCACCTGCTGGTAGCATGTGCCTGCGCCATGGCGGGGGGGGTGGGAGAAGGGGGGAAAGGGCTCAGGGGGGGCTGCGGTGCCACCGGGACCCTGTCCCCCCGGTCTCCAATGACACTCACCTTCCTGCCTGAAGAGCCGGGCGCGGGCAGGCTGCCCGCCCAGCCCCGAGCTCCGGGGGGTCTCCTGCCCCCCACGCCGTGGGGACGGGCCGGGGCTGCCCGGCTTCTCGGGGGAGGCTGGGGGGTCGCCGAAGAGCAAGCGGCGGCCCTGGTTCTCCTTGCTGCGCTTGGCCGGGGAGCAGGGCAGGGCGCGGGGGACGTTGCAGAGGTTGTCGTCACCTGCAGAGGAGGGGGGTCAGCAGAGCAGCGACCAAGAGGCCATTCGTAACCCCCCCCCCCCCCATTGCTCTCCCCAGGGGGGAATTTTGTGCTTCAGCCCCCTCCACGGGGCAGCCCTTCAGCCCCACAGGGCCCCCCAGGAGCACCTTTTCCTCCTGAAAGCGGGGGAAGCTGCTGCAGGGGGTGAGGGGAGGGAGGTCCCAGCCCCACAGCGGCTTTAGGAAAGGGATACCCCCCCCCCAACTTTTCCCGAGGGGTCCCAGGGGAGGGGACAGCGGGGGGGATGGACTCACCCAGGCGCTTGCGGGGGCTGAGGGGCAGCGCTTCGGGCCGGGCGGGGTGTGTGCCGAGCTCGGCGGGGCCCGAGGCCCGGGGGCTGGGCGGGAGCCGCGGGGCGGGGGGGTCGGGGCCGCTCTTAGCCGGGGGGGCGGCGAGGCGGCGGGCGCTCCTCCTGCGGGGGAAGCCGATGGTGGGCTGGCGCTGCGGGCTGCTGCTGGCCATGGCAGGAGCGGGGGTCTGCGGATGGAGCCGGGGGTGGGGGGACACACAGCGGTCAGGCAGAGGGACCCCCAGCCCCGCGGCTCCCGGCCGGCCCCTCCATCGCCCTGCTCTCCCGCCACCCCCAGCCCCACGACACATCTCCGCTCCCGATACCTCTCCCCCCCCAGCACAGCCTTGACCCCCACAGCCCCTCCGTGTCCCCACAGCCCCCCCGCGTCCCCCCCTCCCAACCCCGGACCCCCGCCCCCGGCACCACCGACCTTCTCGCGCCAACTCAGCCCCGGCTCCGGCACTTCCCGCCACCAGGCCGAGGCGGCCCCGCCCCCGCCGCCTCATTGGCTGCGCCGCCCGCCGCCGCCGCCAATCGCAACGTCCCGCGCCAAGGGCCGCGGCGGGAGGAGGGGGGGAGGGCGCCGCCGGGCAGCCAATGGGCGAGGGCGCGCGGGGCCTGCCGGGAGGGATGGTGGGCGGAGAGGGCGCAAGGCATGCTGGGAGTTGTAGTCTGCCGAGGCCTCTGCGTCCCAGCCCTCCCCATCGTGCCTCCAGTCCTGGCCCCCCCCCGCCCCCAGTGTCCCCATCCCCCCCAATCCTGCCTTCCCCCTGCTCCCCGCACCCCCTATCCCACCTCCCCAGTTCTTCCCAGTGCTCCCAGTACCAGCCTCGCTGCAGGCAGAGTACTGGTCACCCCCCGAAAGAGCGGAGGGGGTCCCTAGGGGGGGCACCGAGCACCCCCCTCCCCAGTCCCCGCCCCCCCCGCCCCAACTCAGTGCCCTCGCAGAGTCCTGTATCTTTATTACTTTTATTTAAACGCCATTTCAAGCTTCTCCTTTATTATTCTGTTTCCTCTTAAAACAGACCCTCACCCCCGCCCCCCCCTCACCCGGGGAGGGGCAGCCAGCGCTCAGGGAGAACCTTTTTTTTTTAACCTTTATTTAAACCAAACGGCAGCGCTGGGGGGGGCGGAGGGGGGGGGCTGGACGCCCCCCGGGTCCCTCGCTCCAGCCCAAACACGGAAAGTTCCCACCTTGGTAGAAAAAAAAAAACAAAAACAAACAACCCAAAACAACCCCAAAAGAGAGTTGGGCGGGGGGGGGGTTCAGTAGAGCCGCAGGGCGCCCACCGTCCTCCTACAGTACAAGCTTTTTTTACAACGTACAAAATAGATCAGTAACTACGGTTAATGTCGTGTGTCCCCCCCCCCAGGGACTGTGAGTAAATACAGAGAAACCGGCCCGGTGCCAGCAGTCGGACGGGGAGTGTGTAAGGCAAAACGTCAGCCAGAGCGCCCCCCCCGCGGCCCCAGGTCCCCCCATGCTCCCCCCCCGCCGTGTAGGAAACAGAACAAATGAGCCCCCCCCCGTAACAGCACCCCCGGCTTCCTCCCTCCACGGACAATTAGTGTCTTCTCGTTAAAATGTTCCAAGTTTGGTAATTTAGTGTTAAAAGCCGGGCTGCCACATCCAAACCCAGCAGGGTGAAAAGCCGTGGGCTGGGGGGGGGGGGGGGCGTTTTGGGGTGCGATGCAGCGGGGTGGCATCAGGGACATCCCCCGGTGGGAGCAGGGATGGGGGCGTCCCTCCCCCCAGCTGCCCCCCAGGCCCCTGCCCAGCACCGCCGGGGGCTCCCTGGCTGGTCCCACTCGCCCCCCCCCCAGCCCGGCTCCTCCACTGGCTCCTGTGCAAAAAAGCAATCAGCTGCGGGGGGGGTAACGAGGCCCTGCCGGCCCATCCCGGCTCCCCCTTGGTCCGCCACCGGCGCAGCCGCTGATCCCGCAGCGCGTCCGTCTCCCAGCCGACCCCAGCTCCTCTCCAGGCCCTTGCTCGGCCCCGAGGGATGGGGCACGGGGCCACCTCCGGTCCCCAACAGCTGACCACACGCGGCTCAGCGGCCGCCCCAAGTCCTCGTGGACCCGGGATCTGCGACGAGCGAGGAGAAAAGGATCCGTCGGGGTTTGCCAGCGCAGTCACCGAGTCCCGGGGCGGGGCGGGGGGGCACGTAGCTGAGGGTGGGCTGGCAGAGAGAGCAGGGCTGGGAGCATCGGCTCGTCCTGGCGCAGCTGGGAAAACCGAAGAGGCAGGGAGTTTCTCATGCAGGATCCTGGGGGGCAGGTGATGGGGAGGGTCCGTCTGAGAAGGGGGAGGGAGATCCGTCTCTCTGCTCAGGAACAATCTGCCTGTGCAGCCCGCTTTCACCTGGGGATGGGGGGCAGAGGGGGGGCCCCACGCGTAGCTGAAAGAGAAGAAAGCCTGTTTGAAACCAGAACCCGCACGGAGGTGGCTGGCACGCCGTGCCCCACGCTGCTGGGCTGCCCCCTGGTTCAGAGATCACCCCTCCAGTGCTCCGCAGAGCGGGATGCGGCACGTCCGCTTTCCCTCCTCCAACCCCCCGCCCCGCGCCGGCTCCCCCCCGCCTCATCCTCCCCGCAGAGATCTGGAGCCTGGGATTTGCGACTGGAACCAGCCGCTGCAGCACGCATGGAAAGCTCAGGGCTTTTCAAATCCACATTAAACATTCATCGCTCTAAAAATAAACGAGCATCCCATTCTCCCCGGAGTCTCCTGCGGGATCCGCAGGGCTGACGTGCAGCAGCGGCGTGCAGCAAGGGCACTTTGCACCGCGCCGGGTCCGAGCGCCACCGCTCAGGGCCCCATCCCGGGACACGCAGGGGCTCTTTAACCCCCTCCAGCCCCCGCCCAACTCCAGCTTCAGCCACGGGGGCGGCTGCTGGGGTCCTTTTGTAACCGCTCCAGCACCAAAGGCGCTTAGCGCAGGCAGGAACAAGCCCTGCGGCGCTTCTCTGCGCAGGCTGAGCAGGCAAAAGAGGGGGCAGGTGCGGGGGGGGGAACACGACACACATCCGCACAGCCCAAATCCTCGGGGCCCCCCCCCGAGCGCAGCAGGCTGCCTGCGGGGCTTGGCACCACGGGGAGCACGTGCACGCCCCGGTGCAACGCTGCTGCAGAGAGAAGGACATGGATCGTGCAGAGTCCTGGGCTCCTAATCCACCCTGCGCAGGGACAAAAGGACAGCGGGTGGCCATGTGCTGTCACCTCCTGCCACCCTCGAGAGCGCGGGAGGGGAGCCAGGCCACACGGGACAGCAGGAGACCTCCTCCCCTCTTACCTCTGTTTGTTTTGCTGGGGTAGATTCTCTGGAAGTATTTATATTCTTCTGGGGCTGGGAAGTCTTCGACGGGATGAAAGGAATATTTGGATTCAAAGTCATCTGCAGGGAAGGGGGAAATAGGGGCGGGTCAGGCTCGGGATGAGCACAGCTAAAGCTGAAGGGCTCCAACACCCCCCCACACCCCGCCCCTGGAGAACAGCAGATCCGCACCCAGGGCCCCACTCACCCAGGAACGCTCTGACGGTGGAGATGGAGTCCCGGTGCCCATTCCGCACCGGCGGAGGTGGCGGCGGCGGCCCGGCTGGCGTCCTCGTGGGCGGCGGTGGCGGCTTCCCTCGGCTGGGGGGCTCGGCGGAGCCGTGCAGTCTGTAGGGGGGCGGAGGTGGGGGGGCATCACGCCCCCCATTTCGCAGTATCGGTGGAGGGGGCGGTGGGGCTGCAAGGAGAGCTGGGTCAGCAGCGGCACGGCCCACCGCAGCCTGCCAAGGCACGGCATCCCCAGGGCAAACCCTCCCTCCGGCAGCAGGGCCAAGGACATCCTCCGCGGTAGCTTTCCAGGCCAGCTGCGGAGCCAGACCGCACCGGCAGCCAGCGCGGCCGGCCCAGGGATGCTCCTACGCGCACCCAGCAGAGATTTCCTGCTCATTCCTGACATCTGCATTCCTCCTCCTCCTCAGCTGCAGCGGAGGGGACCGGCCAGCCCGCACACACGCCCCCCTGCCCCCGGCTCACCTCCCACCCCCAGTGGGGCTGCTCCAGCCCCCACACACTTCCCAGCCCACACCTCTGTACAAGAGGGATCTGAGGGGCAGCTACGAGCCCGCACAGGCAAGGATTTGAGGCCAGCGGCTCCGCACGGAGGCAAGATGCTGCCTGCTGGGGCTGGGAAGCCACATCTGCACTGCCACTGAGGCGGCAACAGGACCCACAGCCCCTCCGACCCACCTCTCGCTCCTGCCCAGCCTCCCACGGATGCACAGTGGCAGTTCATGCTCCTCATTAGGCTAATTACACACAGACTAACAGAGCAGATCCCCAGCCGTAACTCAAAGGAGGGATTCTGGCAGGGCCGGAAGGACAGAGCGGCTTGGCAGGGGACCAGGCGGGAGCTGCGGTCTGGACGCAGAGCCCAGGAGTGCGCCGGGGCGGGGGGGCACTGGGGCAAAGCCATCGCCACTCCCAGCAGTGGGGACACGCTCGCACCCAGCTCCCTGTGCACAGGGGGAATGGCAAGCGGTTTTCACTGAGCCACAGCTTCGAAGGGTGCCCGACTCCAAAACCCTGCACCAGCGTCGACAGAGCCTTCATCACCAGCTGCGCTCTGGCCCGTGCAGCGCCAAAACCAGCCCAGAGACGGGTAGGACAATTCCTGGGCGCTGAGCGAGGTTGTCTGGCTGCCACCGCCAAGGGAAAGGCTTCTCCCTGCTCTGCTGCAGCTTTTTGTCACCACCCCGGTAACATTTAGGAAGTTCAGGGGAGCAGCCACAGCGTATGCAGCTCTGGCTCCACCATGTTCTCGCATCCCACCCCAGGACAACACACCATCCTCACAGGCAGCAGCTGCCCAGCCACAACCCAGGCGTGAAAGGAGCTGGATAATCAGAGGACAGGACCAGGGACACGTATTAAACATGACAGTCCCGCTACTGCCCCTGGCTCAATCCCTGCTCCGACTGCCACGAGCAGGAGAAGCTTCGCTGTGTCCCGGTGCTGACTCTTCCCCTGGCATCTCCTGCCAGCCACCAAACACCCCGGGGGCAGGCAGCCACAGCCTGACCCACCACGGCGCGAAGGAGCCGGGCCCAGCAGAACGAACAGTTCTTACCTGCTCCCCGGCTGGGGGGGTCTCTGGCCGGTGGAGGGGGGCGACTGCTCTGGAGAGACGGGGAGGCTGAAGCAGGCGGTGGTGGCGCCAGACCCCGCAAAGGGCCCGGCGTCTTCCTGTGCAAGGAGTTGTGTCTCTGCGGCAGCTCCGGGGCGGACTCGATGGGGCTGGAAGGGCCGTTGGGGACACCGGGGGGTTGCCGATAAGGGGGTGGCGGGGGGGCGAGAGACTGGCCCTGAGCCCCCGACCCCGTTCGGATACTGACTGGGGAGGGAGGGGGCTTGATGGGTGGTGGGGCGGGGGGTCCATCCCTGCTCACAGGCAGTCGCTGTCCCGGGGTGGGTGGCAGGGGCTTCTCCCGGTTGTAGGAAGAGACCTTGGCGCCGTGCGCCGGTGGAGGGGCGGGAGGTGCGGCGGCACGGCGTCCCGGTGGAGGGGGCGGCGGGGCGGACGAGCTGTGTTTCATGCCGGTGCTGCCGGCGGTGTTGGGCCGGGAGAGGTCCGGCAGGGAGGGCCTCTGCGTGCGCGGCAGCTCTGGGGGAGAGCCCCGGCTGTTGTCACCATCATCTTGAGGTCGGCTGTTGCTGGCCGGCACCGGGGGCCTGGGGGCGGCTGCTCTGGAGCCGGGGACTTGCAGGGTTTGCTTACTGGAGCTGTCTGCGGTGAAAGAAAGCAAGAGTGAGTGTCCAGGCACGGCACGGGACAGGAGACAGCAAGAGCGACGTGCTTCATCCTCAAGCCTGCGCAGAGCCAGGGCAGCCTGCCTGCTCGGCCGAGCGGGGCCAGACCGCGGGGAACGCTGTCTGGCACAGGCAGGGAGCTGGCACCGTGCTCAGCCACACACGGCTCCTCTCTCACCACTGCTATTCGCGCTCTGGCTGGCTGGAAGGCAGGTTGCCACAGAAAATAGCAGAGAGAAATGTTCATCAACACACGCGACTCTCGGGCCCTCCAAGGGCCCTGTCGCGGGACACTGCGGCACGGAGAGAGCGCAGCTTTCCTGCGGCCACACATAGGGTGTTGATTTGGGGTCCCTGTCTCTAACCAGCTGAAATCCCCAGGCAAACACAGCAAGATCCTCAACCTCCACCTGCTCCGGGACCTCCCCAGGGAACCCCCAGGCAAACCGCAGTCAGACGGCCCTTACCTGAGCTGTCCTTCGCTCCCACGGGTCTGAGCTTGGGCACGCCGCCTTGGAAGAGGCCGCCCTTTGGCTGGATCGCAGCTGAGCTAGAGCCGTAGCTGCCGCCACCACTGCCCTTGGGTTCTGAAATGAAAGAGGCAGAGAGGTTAAGCCTGGTATTACCAGCTCCTCCAACGAGGAGCTGCTGGAAACCAGATGGGTGAGAGCCCAGAAGCCATCCTGAAGGGCACGGCAGCACCCAGCATGGGGCTGAGTGCCTCCCAGGGACATTCCAGGCAGGTACTCACTCTCTAGGATCGGTGCACTCCGGTCATTGATTTGTGTCACTTTCTTTAGCTTGGTCCCTTTACAGATGTCCTGCAGGAGAGCCCCACGGCCCCGCTGCTCCTCTCGGCTCAGTTTTGGAGGCTCTGTGTTCGCCTGGAGACAAGCAGCAGCTCAGCAGGAGCTCATCTGTACACATGGACACCCCGATCCACAGCCTGACCCCACCTTCCCGCTTCTCCTCTGCCAAAGCCAGAGGCACCCCCACCCCCTGCCAGCAAACAGCCTCCTCCAGGTGCTCTCTGCAAGTGATGGGGTTGCCCCAGGGGGTCACGCTGCTGCCTGACGGGAGAGGTTGAGACCCCGTCCCACCTAGCCCCGAGGCCCAGCTCAGTTACAGCCACGTGCCAGACCCCCTGCTCTCCCCCCACCGTGAGCTGCCGTGGAGGAGAAGACACTAATGCAAAGAAAAGCCACATGTAGCCCCTTCCACATACAGAGTCTGCTGCAAGGGAAACTGAGGCACAGCCCGGGGTCACCTGAAGCTCTTGTAGGCCGGGCTCGAGGAGGTCCAGAGACCAGGGCAAGTAGCACCACGAGGAGACAGGCCAACTCCCCACCCTGCAACCAGCCAGGGCAACGGGCAGCTCCCTACCTGACTGAAGGTGGGAGGCGGCGGGGGGCCAGGCGGTGGTGGCGGGGGAGGAGGGATCGGCATCCTGGCCCAGCTCCCAGCGGCTCTGGCTGCTCAGTGCTGGGGACAAGCCTGGTCACTCATGCCTGCAGGAAGGGAGGAAGCGGTCAGGGACTGGAGGGGAAAGCTGGTGAGCTGGTCACAGAGAAACACGGCCCCAGGCTAGCTTGCTAGTGCCCTGTGCCTGGAGCTCCTCAAGTGGGGCAGAGGCTGGGGCTGCCCTCTCCCAGATGGCTCAAAAGGGCTGCCGGGTTCTCCCAACACCCCGGAGGAGCATGTCCCAGAAGTGGGAGCCAGCACGACCCCGCCACCCCAAACCACCAGGGCCCTCACCCCAGCACAGAGTCCGCAGCTGAAACCCAGGACGTTTTTCACGCAACTGCCTTGCTCAGCAGAGAAAACCCGGCCAAGCTAATCCTGCGCCATCAATCCAGCTCCTTTATCTGCAGCCGGAGGCTGCTCACGTGGAAGTGCGACAGGAGCTGAAAGCCTCCAGCCCGTCAGCAGGCACCACGGCCAGCCCTGGCACGCGTCCCCAGCAGGCCCCTCCAGCCACGGCCGCCGTTAGATCTGCCAGACGGATCACCGAGCAAAGGCAGACGAAGCGGCGCGGTGCTGTCCTATGGCTTGCGCAAGGAGAGACGTTCCCGTCCCCGAACAGCCCTGACAGACAAAGCAGATTTTCCAAACCACTCGGATCTTACGTCGATAACCTCCCAGCACCCTGAAGGCTGGCTGCGCCCCACTCCATTTCCACAACCCAAAGCCCCCCGTGAAGCTGCCCCAGCAAGCAGCGAAACAAGCCTTCCCAGCATCGATCTGATGATATTTCAATCCATCTCACGCCCAAATCGCACGCCCAAAATGAATCCGTCCCGCACCACGGCTTACCTACAATGGCTCCCAGCCCGCACAGCGCTTCATCAGTGGGGCTCCACAGAGCCCATCAGGTCCGGTCGGCGCCGGAGACTGAGCACAGAGGAAGCGGGAACAGGAAGATGAGCCTGAATCACCGGGCGATCACAGGACAGGCCCCTGGCAAGCTCGTGCCTCTGACAGCAGCACAGGTAAGGCCGTCCCGGCCGCACCAGCTCAAGGAATAGGAATGTGGTGACTGGAGGCCTCACTCGCCACCCCGGGAGTTTCGGGTGCTCAGGGCAGATCGAGAGGCGGGGGATATATGCCCCTCTCCAGGCCGCACATGTCTTTCCCCCAGGAAAACCTGTTCCTTAACCACTGGAGGGGACCACAATGCCAACACCAGGTAAGAACCCAATAGTTTCACACCTTGAAGCTTCCGACTTCTGATCCCTGACCTCCAGGGCAAGCGACCAGAGTGGTCACAGATATACCCACCATGACAGCGAAAGTTTCTTTACGACCCAGGCACTGAAACCTAGGTGCCCACAACCTTTGAAACGGTTTGTATCGGGCATTAAAATCCAGATCCCTTCTGAGGCTCACCTTCGACTAGGTAAACTGCAATTTACTGATGCCACAGTACACAGGAGGCCAGAATAATACCACGTCCGTCCTCACGTGTCAGACATTCCCACTCCCTGTCAGAGGTTTGAGAACAGGAAAAACGGACCGGCAGCATCGCTGCGATGCCAGCGGCTCCCCTGCCCTCCAGCAAACCACCAGCTCTCTGCCATTCGGGAAAATAAATAAATAAAGCGCCTTTTAATTAAAAGCAGCTCTTCTACCGAGTGAGAAACTCCTCAACTACAGACACCCTCATTGGGAAGACATTTCCCCCTCTGCCTTCTGGTGTTTTCCAAGTCATCTGAGATCTCAAGTTCTCTGGCGGCACCAGCCACTCCTCTGCAGAGCCGGGAAGGGCACCAGCAAAAACCCACCGTGACTCAGTGCGTCCTCGTCCACCTCACCGGGGAAGCCACCTCACTCCTGCCTCTCGGAAATGCACCTTCCCCTGACACTTATGGTGCCACTTTGCTCCGGACGGAACTCGAGGCCTTGCACAGAAGAGCCAACGTCCAGCGATTTCATCTTCAATCCCACCATGCCGGGCCGCTCCACAGACTGGAACGAAGCCCGACAAAGCCATTCAGCCTGTACCTTTCTCAAAGGAAGATCAGAGACGGCTCATAATGCGCTTGTCTGGGACGTGCCAGCGCTGCCAGGACATGTTGCAACAGGAGCGCTTTTCCTCCGTGCTCCTTCCCACCCCGCAGTGGGATCGCAGGGCTGGGACAGTGCAAGCTGCTGCTAGGGCAAGCGTGACGTCAGGGAGACGGCGTGACGGTGTTGCAGCACGACCAGCGGGAGGGGACGGGCAGGAGAGCCCCGGCCTTGTTTGAACAGCAGCAGCTGGAGGTAATTAGCAGAAATACAGCTGAGAAACGTGCCAGGTAATGAGACTCCTGACTTGGTCTCATGTGTCACAGGCCTGAGCCAGCACAGGAGCGGTGCCAGCACTGCGGGCCGTCACCTCTGCTCCCGACTCACGGGAACAGAAACACCCACATCACCTCCCTGTTACGCTCCTGCTTCAGCTGGTTACTCACAGGGTGACATTTCCCACCCAGCTCTGCACCTCGATGGCACTTGGGGTCACAGGAGCCCCTTCAGATACTCCCAAGACAGGGACACACCGCCTCGCCATATGCAGACGGATGGATGGGTTTGTCGGCTGCCAGAAAACAAGCGACTGCCACATCTGCAAGGGAAGCACGCTGCGCGGGTCCCCCCTGTTTGTCCTGCTGCCCCCCACCTAAGCCTTGGGTCAGGCAGAACAGCCAGGGACAATCCCACAGCAACATTACCTCCTGTAAGCACAGCCGAGGAGGAGAGGGGTATTTTTACAAAGAAAACCATGAGTCATTATCTTCCCGTATCTAACATGCCCTTAAAATTAGTGCTGCACCGAAACCCGCATTCAGATAAAGGCTCTGACCTAGAAGAGGAAGAGAGGAGGGGAGAGAAGATTTTAAGCTAAAGCAGCTTGAGGATAAACTGGAGCTGAATTCCTGAGAAACAGGTCATTTTGTTTCAGCACACGGCCCCGTTCAGGTTGTGGATTAACGGCAAAGGTCACATTGAAAAACCAAAATCAAGAGGCACCGAACTCAGCACATGGTGGCTGCTGATTATTTCATCCCACGAGAAAAGCTGAGAGCTCTGGGTGGGAATGCTGGAGTGATCTGTGTCTGTCTCTAAAATAAAGCCTAGATCTTCAATGTTCGTGAAGACAGACACAGCTGATAAACATTAGGGGGACACAAGCTAAATCCTCCAAGAAAAGAAAAAAAGGGGGGGTTCTCCCAGCACTGCTTACCACCCCTTAATGTCTGGCGTATGCCTTATGGAAACTCTGCCCTTTGAAACAACGCTGCTCCGACAGCCGACTTCTCTGCATTTCTTCTCCTTTGTTCTTCCTTACCAGGGATCCTTTCACCAAGCCAGATCTGAGCCTTTGAGAGCTCCATATGCCGCGGCGGCAACTCACTGCGCTTGCAGGGAAAGTGGTTTGAAAGACCTGAATCAGGGCAGTGAGAGAGAGACACCCGCAAGATCAAAGCGCAGAGGAGAGCTCGTCTTCGGCTAAGCCAGGAGGGGCAGGTTTGCACGTTAGCTTTCCTTTTAAAATAAAAAACAAAACCTGAGAAAGCTGTGAGAAAACCGAGAGGAAGAAAACGTGTGAAAAGCTATCACTTCAGAGGAAAGTTAGTTCACCGAAATCAAGGTGACCCTGCAGAAAGCTGCTCCCAGAGCTGCCGCTCGGCAGCCACGCTGGACCCCACCACCACCACGGCACCACTCGCCCCACGGCAGCACCGACTTTGGGGCAGTTGTTTCAAATCAGGACTCCCCTGCCAACCCTGGGTTCAAAACACTATTAAAAACTAAGAATGTTGCAGTCGGCAGTCACCCTGTCCCGTAAAACGGCTGGATTAGCCAGATCTGCCCTGGACAGGACAACACGCCACGTTTTTCAGGCATTTTTCAAGTCCCCATTTGCCGTGAAGTGAAATGAAATGCCTTCTCCAGCAAGGAGCCCTGGATTCTGCTCATCCCTTGGGGGGGGGGGGGGGGCAGTGTTTGCTTTTTTAACGGGACAGGCAGCAGTGACCTTCAGACGCCGTAAGCGCGTTTCCTCGCTTTTCAGGGGGATTTGGGCGCCGTGGCGGATTTGTATTTCACAGCTACCCTCGCTGCCGCAGCGAGCCTGCATTTGCAAACCCGAGATGAAGCGCTTCATCCTCAGGGAGGCAGCGGCTTTGAACTGCAGATCAAGAGGAATTTCCAGCCCTCTGATGTCGGCTGCAGAATGCGGCTGCACCGGTTTGGGGACGACTTCCAAGGCTGGACCTCTCAAACACCCTCCCTCCCGCCCCCGCCTCGCAGGGCGCCTTTATCTTCCGCCTCTTCCCATCCGAACCCTGATTCCTTGTTACCCTGAGCACAGTCCTTCCAAATTCAGACCCTGTCCTCCAAAGCCTGACATTTCTGCCCATTCCTGAGGAGCAAGGGCTCCGGCAGCACTGAAGATGCGACATAAATAATTTATCCCGAAAGACAGCCATCGCAGGATTTAAGGTCATTCAGGCTTTTAAAATCGTATCAGCATGCTTTAAGAGAGCGAGCTGCCATCTCGATTTGGAGCGTCTCAAAGAGCCGGTGCATCTCTGCGTGCAGACAGACAGACACACTCCAGCCCCGCGGGACTCAGACGTTCACTGTGAATTATTAACAACCCACAGTCACTGACAATGCATTTTTAACAAAACCCCGAACACAAAAGTTTCTAACGCCTCGGGGCCGAATTCCACAGCCCTCGGTGGAGCCGCGGCTTCCCCAGCCCTGACCAAGGGACCCCAGAATCGGGCTGGCCTTTAGCAGCTTTCCACCGAGCATGGCTCGGTTCACTTGGCAGAGGAAACCTTTAATCAGGAGCGAGGAATCGTGTCCTGACATTAGGCTGCAGCAAAGGGAAGAGCAGGAAAAGCCCGTCCCAGGAGGGCCCGCGGACTTCCCTGCCTCTCCCCGTCCCATGTGCCAGGCGAGAAGGGAAAGGAAGCCGAGGAGAGAGAGGTGGCACACGAGGGGACCGGGCAGGAACCGCTCTGAGCCGCCACTCTCTCCAACGGACATCTCCGATTGTTCCAGCGGGAGGAAGCGGCGGGAGACACAGGGACTTCCCGGCTGCTTCGCTAGTGACCCACGGCTGGGAATAACGTGCTGCACTGCCCAAGCCTCGCAGAGAACAATACACTGCTGAATGGAAAGTGGCTCCTGAGACCAGTGGTGTTCGCGTTCTGATAAAAATGCCTTTTTATCAACGGCCAACACCCGCCATCCCCTTCACCGCAGGCTCCAACACCGTCTGCGCATTTAGAGCAAACGAAGCCTGCACGCAGGTGCCGACAGAGCCGGGAGCTCCTCGAGGTGCAAGGGGAACCAGGGAAATACTGGTTCAAGTAGGCTGCTCCAAGTAGGACAGGGAGCAGAGAAGGGCTCAAGCCACCTCCGAGAGCCTTTTAATTCCCCTCAGCAGTGCTGGGGCCCACTCACACAGAGTTCATTTAGAGGCAAGCACTAACGAGCCACCTCTAAGACTCTCCGCACAGCGAACCCAGCGCAGCGTCAGTCTTTGGTCTCTGCCAGGCCGCGGCTGACACGCTACCAGGGAAGAGCGAGGAACGAACCCACAGCTCTTCCGACCGTCACTCAAAACCGACAGCGTGCTAAGTTCTCTGTAAAACAGCACCAGGCGCTCTGTGGTGCAGAGCTTACGGCACCGGCAGCTTACACGGGAGCAGGCAACCAGTCTCCAGCTCCAGCCTGCCACCCTGAGTTGACACCGTCTGCTGCTGCAGCGTCTGCCGACATGGCTCTGAGTCACAGGCAGGGACAGCAAAATGCCCAGGTGAAACCCTCTGCCAAAAAAAGCACATTAATCGGCGAGGGCCCCCGCTGAAGGCCACGCTTCAAAACCAAACCCCCGCACCAAGCTTTTCTCCCAGACTCACCCCCATATCCGAGCGGCTGGCAACAAGCCCACCCACCCTCCGGGCAGAAGCGATGCCAGGCCAGCGCCGAAGGACTGACATTTCTGTGTCTGAGCGGTGGCCCTGCCCTGGTGTGTGGGCCCAACAGGCAGCATCTCCGCAAGAGGTCACGGCACCATGAGAGCAAATGGGCTGTGCTGGTGTTTTAGGAGAAAAGCCAGTGGTCTGCCCAGTCCCCCGGCCCCCACCCAGAGAGTTCAGTTACAACCGTGAAAAAAAATCGCGGTGAAAACCCATGAGCTAAACACGCGCGCTGCCTGGAGGTCTGCTGCTCGTAAGCCTGCATGGAGAATAACTGTGCCTTTAAAATACCACAGGACCGGCTCCAGCTTAAACCCCTGTACCAGCCTCCGCCTGCGCTTGGGCAGAGCGCTTAAACATGCCTGAGACCCCGCAGTGCCCCCGCAGCAGCTGCCCCCTGCTCTGCCTGCAGCCCTTCCGCCCCTTCGCGCACAAGGCAGCGCCCAGGGCTGGGCTGGCCCCCCCTGCCCTGGCCAGGAGCCTCCAGGACACACACACCGCCCCCCCCGGGGTATCTCCCACCTCCTGAGTCTGTGATGCTCCCTCCCTCCTCCTCCACTGACTTTTAGGGCTTTCAGGAGGCTGAGGACAGAGTCCCCCGGCACTGGTCCCTTTTGCCACCCCTCTCCTGCAGGCCGGAGGCGCGGGGGCTCTGCCCACCAGCCTCCCGTGACGACTCTTTTGCAAGAGCTGCCCCAAGCCCGGCTGCAGGAAGCAGCCCTGAAGGAGACGAGCGAGAGCCGGGCTGGAGCGCAAGGTCTCCTGCTGTTCCATGAAAGCCGGCCAAGTATTCTCAGGGTTTTCCTAGGCAAAGGCCAAGCAGAGATGCGCTGATTCGCAATCCAGAATACACAGGGGAAGTAACCGAGGCAGAGTGCAAGGCGCTGGGTGCCATCGGGAGGTGCCCACTGGAAGGGCACAGTCCCTGCCGCAGAATAAAGTCACCCTGAACCACCCCAAAGGCACAATGGCCTCACAGAAAGGAAGCTGCCGCTCGGAAAACCATCGCTGACTGCTTCGAAAAAATTTAATTGGCTAAAGAAATGCATCTTTCCTCTAACCAGATTTGCACTCGAGAGTCATTAGGAGAAAACTGACAAGCTACCATAGAATACCCAGCACTTAAGCGTTATTTTGAGACACACGGATACAC
Organism: Rissa tridactyla; assembly: GCF_028500815.1. NCBI lineage: Eukaryota > Metazoa > Chordata > Aves > Charadriiformes > Laridae > Rissa > Rissa tridactyla. The sequence continues at coordinate 24,703 of NW_026529637.1, forward strand.
TTGATGTTTGTGCAAGACCCTAAAGCTACAGAAACCTTACGAACGGGGGCTGATCCAGGCTGCAGCATCGATAGGGCGGCGTACGGAGCCCTCGCTGGGGCAGGAGGCCGAGGGTGGCGAGGGCCCGGCGGCAGCTGCAGCTGCGGGAGGTGTAAGAGCGCGAAGGAAGCGCCTGTGTCAATGCCAAGGGGAAACCAAGCCAAGCCCCGTCAGAGCGAGTTCTCCGCACAGTCGGATCCACACTCGGCTGCTTTTCAGGTCGGTAGGTGCCAAGAACACGCTGCAAATTTACAGCCGGCGCAGAGGGAGAGGAGGGCTTGCTTTGAGATGTGATCTAGTAACGGGGTGTGACAGACAGAGAGACTCATCGATGGGGTCAGACAGTTCTTGCAGATGCAATCCCATCACTCCCAGCTCCCGGGCAAAGCCAGGGGCACCTGCGGGCCACTGACCCAGCCTCCAACCCAGGCGAGGGAAGATTTAAGCCCCACACCTGCAGGAGGAAAAACCACTGGCCAGGCAGGGAAGGTGCCCGGCTGCTCCAGAGGAAGCAGAGACAGGCCCTGGGAACAAGCAAGCGCCGCCTGCATCGCTGCAGGAGCAGCACCACGGCAGCAGGTCAGACCTGACAAGGACACTCGAGCGCGGCAGCACCGAATCCCGGCACGCAGCATCCCGGCACGACACCCACGTCTTTCCACGGCCCAGACTGCCTGGGGGCCACGCTGCGGGCAAGCCCTGCCCAGCGGCATTTGCAACTCACCTCACCTGCTCCCGCTGGAAAGGGGGAAGCGGAGCTCCCGGGGAAGCTCCGCACCCGCCCGGCAGCTTCTCCCCTTTCCCTGCGAGCATCCCTCCCAAGCAGCCTCCGCCCTGGGGGCTGCCAGAGGGAGAGTCTGCGCCCAGGGCACCACGGCTCCGGCTGGTGCGGCCAGTCCTGCCGAGCAGCAGGAATTTCTACGGTTATGGTATCACATGCGGGAGACTCCAGAGGAAGAAAGGGGATGGGCAAAAGGAAGCAGAGAGGCACCCAAGCCCCAGCATCATGACAAGACATTCAGTTCCACACCAAGAGATCCCAGCAGGTTTCGGCTCCCAGTACCACAGCCCCCCCTGAGGCTGGTGACAAAGAAGCCGGCTCAGCTCTGGAAAAGACCATTTAATTTTTGAACCAACCTTGGAACATCAGAACAAGGAGCAAGCCCTGGGAGCTGCACTCGTGCCAGAGCTGCCCTGGCAAAGCCCGCAGGAGAAACCAAAAACACTCAGCCCCTCGTTAAGAGGGCACCTTCCCCCTGCTCCCTCCGCCCACCTTTGCTTCCCAGCAGAAAGCTACTTCTTTGGCAGAGCAAATCTGCCTTCCTTCCAAGCAGCCAGATGTAAGTAAGTAGGTCAGACAAGGACCAGAGCGCCTCGACAACAGCACTTTAAAGCAAAGCAAAGCGGGAAGCGAGCCCTGACCTGGAACGTGCCCCGTCACCTTGGCGCTGGCGGAAAGCGGGGGGGGACTGGCGTTCCTCACCTCGGAGGTAACGCGTTCAGCAAGAGCGGAAAATCCAACAGCAGCAGAGTGGCTCTCTGCACAGCGACTGTTGTGTCAGGGTCTAACACCCTGTGGCTGCCGCGGCTGAAAGCTTTGCAGCCTCGCACGTCTGCCTCACCAGCCAGCCTGCCATGGTGCGCAACCGCAGACCTACTTTTAGTCGAAAAATTTAACTCAAACAGACCCAATTCACTGAGAAGGGAGGCAGAGGGGCGGGCAGCGGTGGTAAAGGCGGCACTGGCCAGCCGTGTTCCCCTCCGTGCCACGCTCACCTCTCAGTGCCGGACACGACACACGCTCCAGATGGCACCGGCTTGGCACGGCAGGGCCAACAGTTCCCGTTTGTTCCCGGCGGGACGGAGCCAAGCCCTCCCTCGCCCCCCACAGCACAAAGAGGGGTCTGTGCTCCGGGCCCCAGAGTGGCCATGGGAAAACAGGCTCTGCCTTTGCATTCCAGCAGCAACGCGCGGCTGCGAGCGGGAGAGCCAGTGGGGAACGCAGCCGCCGTCACGCGAGGTGCAAAGAGGGGATGTCTCCCCGGGGGACTCGGCCAAAGCAGCAGTGCCAAAACACCTTGGGGACACGACACACTCGATAAGCCGAGACAGGCAGGAACAAAGGCAGGCAGCAGAGCTGTGAAAAGCAAAGGACGCACTCGCCAGGTAGCTTTGCCCCGGAGAGCACGTCCGGGTGGATTCACACCTCATCTGCAAACTGAGCCGACTCCTTCGGCAGCGGAGAGAGTCGGGTCAGATTAGATCCTCTCTGGCAGCCATCAGCGGGGCAGCGACACTCCACACCAGAGATCAGGCTGGGCCAGAGCAACCCGGGCGGGCACCCATCCGCAGCCAAGTCTGCCAAAGGTAAAACGAGGCCGATGTGGGATCACGGCACCTCTCCAAGGGCTCCTGTTCACCCCAGCGTGCAGGCTGCGGTTCATTGAAATGACTTTCATGCAAAATCTCTGCCTCCACCTGGCCAGAGAACGCTGCCACACTGGCTCCTCACCGTCGCCTTCCCACTGGCCAGGGTGGCAGCAGCCCCCAGTCCACGTTCCGCCCAGACGGCGGGGTTGAGAAATCCGGAGCAGGGCAGTCATGAGGCATTCAGCTCCCCACGTCCACCCGTCAGCTGAGGGTCAGGAGGCAGCCGGCATCTCCTCCTTCTGCATCCCACCCCACAGGCCCCAGAAACGCTGCCCAAGTCCAAGCAGGTGGGGGGGACAACCTAGGGCCCCCACCCAGCTCACTGCCGCGGGGTAGGTGGAGCAGAGCCATGGTTAACAGCAACGGCGACTTGAGATAAACCCAAAAAACTCTGAGCAGTATTTGGAGGATAAGCTGGTTTAGAGCATGCTGGGCTCACTGGGGGGTTAGCTGCCCCGAACCCGCTCTGGTTGCTGCCTCCCCCAGCTCTGGACTCACTGCGGCTCCTCTGTGACAGGACAAACCCAGAACAAGCAACACCTTGATGGGAGCAGAGCCCCGAGCAGGGACAGCTCAGTGGCCAGGCACACCAGCCGGACACAGCTGGGATCGTCCCCATGCGGCACACATACCCCGCAGCCTGACCCCATCCGCGTCCTGCCCATGTCACAGCCGAGGACATCGAAGCACACAGGGAATGCTGTGAACAGAGAGCCAGGGTGGGCGAGAGCCGCTTGCTGTGACCAGACGCACACTCAAGGGCAAGCGAGAACCGCATCAATTCTGCTGAGTCTTTGCGGGAGGAAAAGCTGCGTCTGCTCATGCCACGGCGCTGCTGCTCTCCCTCTGTCCCAAAGGACACAAGGAAAACAATCAGCCACTTATTTTGTTTGCTTATAACCAGGGCTCTGGAGGGGTCTGGAGCACAAACGCGCAGCAGGAATTCGGTCCTCAAGGCTGGGGCGCTGCCTGGGCAGGGGCAGGCGCGCAGTACGGCTACGTGGGCAGGGAGGGCCGGCAGACTGGGAGCACGCAGCCGTGGCGGTGTTTACCCGGAGCAGAAGGGAGAGCTCAGCCTCCACCGTGGCACTCACAGCACTTTGCTGCCCGCTCCGGGCTCGGATTTTCATAGGCAGAGGCTGCTCGGGCCGCAGTTTGCCAGGGCCAGGCCCAGAGCAGCGACCAGGCGTTGACACTGCCTTGGGGACTGCGGGCCTGGGAGCATCGTGTCGCCCAGGACGGCACAGCCGGTCACCCAAACCTCCCATGGTGGATGCCCACACACGGACGCGGCCCCCTCCCTGCTCCCCCGGCGAGCACCGTTGGAGGGGGGCGAAGGGAAGAGCGTGAGGGGCTTCCTCCCAGAGAGGCAGAGGGAGGATGCCCGCAGAACCCCCCCCGTCGCCCCCTGCCAACACCCCCCCACAGCACAGGGGCTCCCAGCTGCACCAGGGCCTCCCCTGGGAACCGCCCCCCCGCTCCCAGCCCAACCGTCCCCATCTTCCCCCCCGGCAGGGCCCAGCGCACCCCCGCCCTCACAGCACCCCCAGCCACCCTCCCGCACCCCGAAAGCGCCCGGCACACCCCCTCCTCCCCACAACAGGCCTCAGCGCACCCCCCAGGCCCCGAACTCCGCCGCTGCCGGGCACCCCGCAGCCGGTCCCGGCCTCCTCACAGGCCCCCTGCACGCCGCACGCCCACCCCGCGCCACCGTACCCCGCACCGAGGCCCGGCGGGCCGCAGCCCCGACACCACCCAGGCCTCGCAGGCCCCGTCCCGGTGCCCCCCGCGCTCACCCGCCGCCCGCGGCCTCCTCCCGCCGCACCCGGAAACGCGGCCCCGCGGCGCCGTCCGGCCTCCAGCCGCCGCCAAACAAAATGGCGGCCGCGCCCCCCGCTTCCTGCGCCTGCGCCGGCTGCACCGGATGTGGGCGGGGCGCGGCGGCGCGGCGCCGCCATGCTGGGGAGGTCGGGCGGCCATGGCGAGGAGCGGCGCAGGGTTCTGCGGACACCATCTTGGGAAGGTCAGCCCTCCCCTACCGCGACGGGGACGCCCCGTTCCGCGGGCGCGCAGAGGAGCGAGGGGAGCGCGGCGGTACCGGGGGTGCGATTCGCCGCCCCGGGATGAGCTGCCGCTGCAGGCCGGGAGTGCCCCGGCCGAGCCCAGCTGACGACGCCAGCTCCGCCATCCCGCCACGTTGGGAAGGTCGGACGGAACCGTGGCGGGCGCCATGTTGAGAGGGTCGGGTGGAACCCTGGCGGCCGCCATATTGGGAAGGTCGAGTGTCCATCCCGTGCCCCCCCGCCCGTACCGCATCGCCCCGGGGAGGGGGCACCCGTGACCCTCCGCCCCCCGCATGACGTGACGTCACCCAGCAGCACGGCCATGACATCACTCCCCAGCATGACATCAGCAGACGGGCGCCGGGACAGCCTTTTATTGGGGCTCTGCGTATCCCCCGCCCCGGGCTTTACTTTTTTCTTTTCTTTTTTTTTTTTTTTTTTTTTTGCCTTTTTTCCTCCTTTTTCTTAAAAAATAAATGTACAATTCCAGACGGCGGTTCGGTACAAAATATACACGTCTGATGAGGGAAGGAAGGGGGGGGTGTCATGTACAAAAATAAAGGGGGGGGGGGGTCCCTGCACCCCAGCCGGGGGGGGGGGGGGGGGGGGCAACGGGGTGCCAGGGGGGATGGGGGGGAGGGGGGGGGGGGATGCGTCCGGGGTCCCCAAACGCCCCCCCCCCCCCATGCCACGGGTGGGGGGCAGCGCCCCACTGCAACCCCCCCCCCCCCCTTGCCCCCGCTGGGGCCCCTGGGCAAAGTGCGTCAGTGCTGGGGGGGACGCGGGGCCCCCCCCGGGGCAGGGGCCCCCCCCGGGCTCACTGGGCGCCGGGCTCCAGCTTGTAGGAGAGCTCGAAGAGCAGGTTCTGGTTGTCGATGACCCGCAGCTGCCGCACGTAGGCCTTGGTCTGCAGCTGCCCCGGGGAGGCCTCCAGCTCCAGGCCTGGGGGGGGGACAGGCAGCCCCCAGCACAGGGCGGGATGGGATGGGATGCGGGAAAGGGGATGGGGATGCGGGGATGGGATGCAGGGATGGGGGAAAGGGGATGGGATGCAGGGATGAGGATGGGATGCAGGGATGGGGGAAAGGGGATGGGGATGCAGGGATGGGATGCAGGGATAGGGGAAAGGGGATGGGATGCAGGGATGGGGGAAAGGGGATGGGGGAAAGGGGGATGGGGATGCGGGAAAGGGGATGGGGATGCAGGGATGGGATGCAGGGATGGGGATTGGATGCAGGGATGCGGGAAAGGGGATGGGGATGCGGGGATGGGAGAAAGGGGATGGGGATGCAGGGATGGGGATTGGATGCAGGGATGCGGGAAAGGGGATGAGGATGCAGGGATGGGATGCAGGGATGGGGATTGGATGCAGGGATGCGGGAAAGGGGATGGGGATGCAGAGATGGGATGCAGGGATGGGGGAAAGGGGATGGGATGCAGGGATGGGGATGCGGGAAAGGGGATGGGGATGCAGGGATGGGATGCAGGGATGCGGGAAAGGGGATGGGGATGCAGGGATGGGGATTGGATGCAGGGATGCGGGAAAGGGGATGGGGATGCAGGGATGGGATGCAGGGATGGGGGAAAGGGGATGGGATGCAGGGATGGGGATGCGGGAAAGGGGATGGGGATGCGGGAAAGGGGATGGGGATGCAGGGATGGGATGCAGGGATGGGGATTGGATGCAGGGATGCGGGAAAGGGGATGGGGATGCAGGGATGGGATGCAGGGATGGGGGAAAGGGGATGGGATGCAGGGATGGGGATGCGGGAAAGGGGATGGGGATGCGGGGATGGGATGCAGGGATGCCGGAAAGGGGATGGGGATGCAGAGATGGGATGCAGGGATGGGGGAAAGAGGATGAGATGCAGGGATGGGGATGCGGGAAAGGGAATGGGGATAAGGGGATGGGGATGCAGGGATGGGCATTGGATGCAGGGATGCGGGAAAGGGGATGGGGATGCGGGAAAGGGGATGGAGATGCAGGGATGGGATGCAGGGATGGGGATTGGATGCAGGGATGCAGGAAAGGGGATGGGGACGGAGGGATGGGGATGCAGGGATGGGGATGGGATGCAGGGAGAGGATGGGGATGCAGGGATGCGGGAAAGGGGATGGGGATGCAGGGATTTGGGAAAGGGGATGCGGGAAAGGGGATGGAGATGCAGGGATGGGATGCAGGGTTGTCGGGAATGGGGATGCAGGGATGGGATAGGAATGCAGGGATGTGGGAAAAGGGATGGGGATGCGGGAAGTGGGATGGGAACGGGGGACGGGATGCGGGGATGAAGGGATGGGGATGCAGGGATGAGGGAAAGGGGAAGGGGATGCAGGGATGGGATGGGATAGGGATGCAGGGACGGGGACGGGGATGCGGGGACGGGGATGCAGGGACGCAGGAAGGGGGGCGCAGGGGTGAAGAGATGCCGGGATGAAGAGCTATGGCGATGTGGGTCCAGACACATCCCCGTCCCACAGGGCCAGCACCGGGGGTGGCGGGGCCACGCACACCCCCCTGTCCCATGGGATCAGCCCCCTCCCGCAGCGCTGGCCCCTCGCCCCTGCCCGGCCGGGCCTGTGGGGGTCCCGCCCCCCCCCCACCCCGTACTCACAGAGCGGGCGGCTCCGATACTTTCGGATGGTTCTCACTTTCTCAGCGATGCAGTGCTGGGGCAGAGAGCACCCCCCCTGTCAGCCCCCAGCCCCACGGGACCCTGCCCGGCCCCCTGGGGCCCACCTGCCCCCCCAGACCCTGGGGACTGTCTCCCCTCTGGGACCCTGCTGCTCACCCTGGGGCATCCCCACCGCCAGGGACCCCCCCAGGGCTGCTATTCTGCACCCCTGGGACCCCCACCCCCCACCCCACTGCAGGGCCACAGCCCCTCGGTGGGGTCCCCCTTCCCTGGCCTCACCCCGGGGGTCTCTCTGCCACGTTCCCCCCCCATGGCGAGGGGCACCCACCAGTTTCTCCACGTTGACCAGCCCATCCAGGAGGGTCTTGCTGCCTTCGTGCAGGAAGGTCAGATCTGGGGGCGAGCAAGGGGTGAGGGGGGGGGTCTCGTGGGGCAGCAGCGAGACCCCGGCCCACATGGGGTGCGGGCAGCCCCCGTGCCCCCCCACCCCCCCTCACCTTTGAGGATGAGCGGCACAAAGGGGATGAGGGGGGGTTTCATCTTGGCCAGCACCTCGCGGTAGGTCTTGTGGTTCCTGCAGGGGTCCTGGGGGCAGGAATTGGGGGGCGGGGGAAGGGGGGTCAGGGCTGGGGGGGGCGCAGCTCCCCGTGGGTGCCAGCACCCGGCCCTGGACCCCCCCCGCCACACTGGCTGCCACAGGACCAGGGCCGTGGCCATCACTGGTGGTCTGGGAGGGGGGGGACAAGGACACCCTGGGACGGTGTGGGAACATCCCCCCCCCCGCCCACCAGCTCCCCAGATACCCCCTGGAAGGGGCGGGGGGGAGGGAGGGGGGGCACAGGGGCCCCCCCAATGCCCGCAGGGAGCCCGGGCACCTCTCACCGTCAAGTTCTCGAACTTCCGAAACAGGTTCTTGAATTTTCCCGGGAGCTTCTGCAAGACAAACCCGGGGTGGGCAGCCATGAGCACCCGGGGATGGGACCACGAGCGCTCAAGGGAGGGCCACGAGCACCCAAGGCCGGGGGGGGGGGGGTCAGGAAGCACTCGGGAGGGGGTGTCCAGGGCACCCCCCCAGCCCCTCACCTCCCAGGTGAGGCGCAGGCGGCTGATGGCGGCGTTGTTGAGCCCGATGACGATGGCGTAGAAGGACAGCATGTCCTGGTTCTGCTTGCATCTGGAAGGTGGGGGGGGGGGGGGGGGGCGTAGGGAGGGTGAGGGGGTGGTGGGGGGGGGGACACTGACATCGCCCCCCTGTCCCCGCACTCACATGGCGGCGATCTTGATGAGCTTCTTGAGGAGGTGGGCGCGCTTGCCCAGCGACTCGCAGAGCAGCAGCTCGGTGCCCACCCAGTGCTGCACCTCGCTGCAGCGCTGCAGCAGCAGCTCCAGGTTGGCCGTCTCCCGCCGGCCCCGCTCCCCGTGGAACACGTAATCCACGAACTCCAGCTGCCGGCGTTGGGGGACACGCGCACACACATCGCCAGGGGCCCCCCCCAGGCACGGAGCAGCCCGTCCCCGTCCCCATCCCTGTCCCCGTCGTCCCCCCCAAGACCCTCCGCCACCCCCCGCTACCTCGTGGATGCAGCGGAAGAGCTCCCAGTGGAAGGCGGTGAGGTGGTTGGCGATCTCCTCCGGCTCCGCGCGGTGGATCTCCGTGTCCCCCGGCACCACCTGGATCTCCTCGGGCAGCGGCACCTGCGAGGGGACACGAGGACGGAGACCCTCGGAAGGTGCTGGAGCAGGCGGCTGGACCACGGGGGTGACCCCTCTTCCACCCAGGGGGTCACTGCAGCGGCGGGGGCTGGGGGGGGGGAGGCTGGGGGTGTCCCGGCACGGCGCGGTGCTCACCAGGGAGTCGAAGGTGTCCCTGGTGCAGGCGAAGAGGTGGCTGTTGATGCCCAGGGTGGTGAAGACACACTCCTCGCTGGGCTGCAGCACCGCTTTCTCTGCGGGCAGAGCGCGGGCAGGGGGTCAGCGCCGGCCGGACACCCCCCCCCCCCCCGCCATTCCCTGCCTGCGACCCTCCCCCGCCCCCTAACCCAGCCCCGCGGGCACCTCCGGACGAGGCCATGGTGACGAGGATGAGGGCGTCTTCGCGGGCGCTCTGCTCCTCCGAGTACTGCAGCTTCTCGGTGACGGAGGTCAGGATGTCCTGCACCGAGGCCGAGAGGCGGCTGCGGATGGTGACGTACGAGTGGTCGGGCATGTACACGCGGCAGAAAACTGGGGAGAGGCGAGCGGGGTGTCAGGGAAACGCCAGATCCCGCACCGGAGCCGGAGCGTACCGGAGCCCCGACTGGGGAAACTGAGGCACGGAGCAGGCAAAGCCTCTCACGGCCGCCGACGGGACGGGGAAGGGACCCCCGTCACCCGGCCACGGTCACTCACTCTCGTCGGAGCCCCGGAAAGCCACCCGCGTCTGCAGGCACGAGTCGATGCGACGGAAGTGCCTGAACAGCGGCTTCACCTGCTTGTTCGGGGGGGGGCGTCTCGTCGGCCACCCTGCGGCACCGGCGCGGGGTCAGGTGAGGCTCCGGCACGGCTCGGGGTGCGACACCCGGGGGTGCTGGCCGTGCCGGGGCCCCGGCACGGCCAGCACCCCCGGGTGTCGCACCCCGAGCCGTGCCGGGGTGCTCTGCCAGAGTCGGGGGGGGGCCAAACCCCCCACCCAGGTCCTTTCTCATCACCAAAGGGCTGCTAATGAGCTAACGACCCCCCCCCCAGCCCCTGGGCATCCCCCGGGACCACAACTCCCTGTCCCTCCCTGGCACACCCCGACCCCCAAGACCCTCTGGGGACCCCCCCGTCCCATCGTCCCCCCCCAACTCAACTCACTTGAGCTCCACGGTCTCCACGAGCTGGTGCAGCTTGAGGATGTCGTCCTCCAGGTCATGGTAGAGGGACGTGTCCTTCATGATGAGCAGGTAGAGCTCCTGGGGGGGGTGGGGGGTCAGGACTGGGTGGGATGGAGTGAGAGAGGGGAGGGGGGCAGCAGGGTGGACCCCCACCTTGATCACTTTGCCGGCGCTTTCCTCCTCCTGCAGCAGCCCCTTGTAGGTCTCGAGGAAATGCAGCAGCACGGCCAGCACTGCCCGCTTGCGCCGCAGCCCGGCCCCCTCCTCCCAGCGCGGCGGGGGGCTGCCGCCCGCCAGCACGAAGGTGGCACCCGTCAAGGAGGTGCCACGGCAAAGAGGGACCCCGGCCTGCGGCCACCCGCTGTCCCCGGCCACCCCGCTTCCGAGCATCTCCATGCCCACCCCGCTGCCCACCTTGTGCCCAGACCCCTGCCCTCCTTGCGGCACCCCCACCCTCGCGGCACCCCAATTCCCTCCTTGCCGTTCCCATGTGTGTGTTGTGTCCCCCCCCCCCGCCATGCTGCCCTCCTCCTTGCAACCCTACGCCCACCCCTGTGCCACCCTCATGTCCCCCTCCATGCCCGACCTCGGACCCCTCCCCACAGCCCTCCTGCCCACCCTCATTGCACCCCGGTGCCTTCCTCAGACCCCTCCCCATCGCACCCTCATGCCCACCCTCGTGGCACCCCAACGCCCTCCCCGCACCCCCCCAACCCCCCCCACCCCCTCGCCCCCCGTGGCCCCCCCCCAAGGATATTGCTGGTGCAGCTGCTGCAGGAAGCGCTCGGTGGGCAGGAAGAGCGAGTGCGTGAGCACGATGTCGTCCAGCAGCGACTCTGGGGGGAGACGGGGGCGGGGGGGGCAGGTGTGGGCACCCGGCTGCACAGCCCCCCTACCGACACCCCCAGAGCCCCCTCCCCGACACCCCACACGGCAGCGGGCAGCCGAGGGGAGCGATGCCAATTGCCAAGACGATGCCGGGAGCCGCCGAGCCCAATGCCGAGCCCCCCCCTCCCTGCACCCGGCACTGACTCACGGACCCGCTCCCAGCCCCACAGGGCCACCGGGGCCCGGCAGGAGCGCGGCGCAGGGGCAGAGGTGCCGGCAGGGCAGGACCTGAGCCACGACGCCCTGGCATTCCTGCCGGCCCTGGCGAGAGCCCGGCCACGGGGAAACGAGGACACGGCTCAGGGCAACAGGGAAACTGAGGCAGGCGGCGGCAACAACTTCAGGCAGCCGCGCTCCGGGCACGCTGCGCCAGTGCCTGCAGTGGGGCTCTCTGGGCCAGCACAGGAGGCACCGGCCCTGGGGAGGGTGTTTTGGCCCGTCCTGGCCGGGAGAGTCGCGGGGCCGACGCCGGTGGCGGTGCCCAGCAGTGCCAGCACCCAGCCACCGCCGCGACCTTTGGACGAGGCACCGCTCCTCGTGGAGCAGCCCTCGACCCTGGGACCCGAGCGGGTCTCCGGCTGGATGGGTGCCCAGGGGGCTGTGCCCGTGCGCCCCAGGGATGCCGTGGTGGCACCCTAGTGCCCCCACAGGGCCCTTTCAAGGTCCAAGGACCCGTCCCCGCAGGACGGGCTGTGCCGAGCAAACCCCTGGCCACCTCCAGTAACCCGGCCACGGATCTGTGCCAAGCCGGGGCTGAGGCTCCCCCGACACAACCGCGCCGGGGCACAGCGCCCGTGGGGAATGAGCTGCCACCAAAAACGGGACACGGCAGTCTGGGACACAGGCAGGACCCACGGGCCCCCCCAGCCCAGCCCCCCAGCACCGCAGGGCCGGTGCCCCACGTCCAGCATCCTGCACCCGCATCAGGGCTGGGATGAGGAGGGGCGCCGGCAGCGTGGGGGCGCCCCCAGGGCAGGTACATGGCCCCCAGATCCCCCACCCCACCTGCCCCGGCTGCAGCCCCCTCCCGGGCTCAGCCTGGGGGGCAGAAGGAGCCAAACACACACCCCCCCTCCCCGCTCCTGCAGGGTGCAGTCCCCTCCAGCCCTGCCTCAGTTTCCCCATCCCTCTGCAGCACCCACAACATCTCCCAGAGCCGCAGGCACCATGAGCGGGCGCAGGGATGGCTTTCCCGCACCAGGAGAACGTGGCTGGTGGAGCCCCCAGACCCCCACACTGGGTCCTGCCCCCCCCCGGCTCCCCGCCAGCCCGGGCACCGCCGGGCCGGGCCTGGCAGCATGTTGGCACAGGCAGGGCCTGGCGCTGCCAGTCCCATCTCGCTCCTACCCGAAAGGCTCCCCAGTGTCGGGGGGTGAGCCCCACCCTGGCCCCGGGCGTGCCTGGATCGTGGGGCTGGCAGCGGGTCAGGGTGTCCCACTGCCCCCCAGGACACCCCACATCCCAGCAGCCGAGCGGGGTCGGCCGGAGCAGGGATCCCCATGGCGTGGGAGCACTCCCAGCCCGGCTCCGTGCATCCAAAACCACCCCGGCATGGGGAGCCGCGGCGGGACGGCAGCGGGGCGCGGGGAAGGGGTGTCTGCCCGGCCCCCCCCAACCGCTGCGGCTCCCGTCGGGGCTAATTTTAGCACCGGGAAAACGTTAAAGATTAACCGGGAGGCTGATGGCTCCGCGCGGCGGCAGTCGGTGCCCGGCCAACCTTGGCCTCCACTGGGCCTGGCGCTGCCACCGAGCTCGCTGCCACACTGAGCCCCCGCGGTACCCCCGGGACCCCCGCGCACCCCGCAACGCCCCCGCGCACCCCGCTGCCACGGGCCACTGGGGACCCAACCTGACCTTGCCACCCCAACCGGGCACGCTGCTGCGCCCTGCGCGGTGCCACCCGCCTCGCCCCGCACCCGGCGCCCCCGACCCCGCCATCCCCCACCCCGACGCCCATCACCGCATCCCCCGGGCAGCAGCCGGGCGCCCGTCAGCCACCCCCGGCCCCCCCGCCCAGTGCCGCCCGCTGCCGCATCCCGCCTCCCCTCCAGCATCCCCCGCCCGCGGCGCCCCCGCAGCGCCTCCCGCCGGTGCCCCCCCCCACCCACCCACCCCCGTCCGCGCCCCCGGGGGTCCCGCACGGCCGCCCCCGCCCCCCGGTACCTGCTCCGCAGCCGCGGCCGTGCGCGCCGCCCGCCGGCAGCCGCTCCAGCAACGCGGCCAGGAGCCGCTCGGGGGGCGCGGGGGCGGCGGGGCCGCAGCCGCAGCAGCAGCGGGCGGCGGGCGGCGGCTCCGGGCTCGGCGGTTCCCGGTCCCGGTCTCCCCCCGGGGACGGTTCCTCCGGGGAGCGGAGCGGCGCCTCCGGGGGCCGCAGCTCCAGCCAGCGGCCCTCGCCCCCCGGCTGCGGCCCCGCCGGCCCCGCCGGTTCCTCGGGGGAGGGGGGCGGGCGCGACAGGCTCTGCCGCCGCGGTCCCGGTACCGATCCCTGCCCCGGTGCCGGTCCCGGTGCGGCGGCGGGGCGGGCGGGCAGGTGCGAGCCCGGCTTCTTCAGCAACTTCTCCAGCGGCTTCATGGCCGCCCGGGCGCGGCGGCGGCGGCGGCGGCTCAGGGGGCCATGGGCGGCGGCGGCGGCGGCGGGGAGGCTCCGCTCGGCTCCCGGTCGGGCTCGGGCCCCGGCGCCGCTCCCCGCCCGCCGCGCCGCCGCCAGCGCCAGCGCCCGCCCCCGCCGCCCCGCCCCGCCGCCGCCCCCGGCCCCGCCGCCGGCACCTGCCCGCCCCCGCCGCACCGGCAACGGCACCGGGGACCGAGCCCTCCCGGGGATGCGGTGGCACCGGCGGCGGGCACCCAGCGGGACACGGTCGCCCCCCCCCCACCCCGCCCGGTAGCCCCGCACAGGTGATGCGTTGCACACCCCCGTACCGCCCCCCCGCCCCCGTCCCCCGCAGAACCGTAACAGCGGCAACGCGGCCACACGCCCCCGCGCGATCCGTCACGCACCGGGGACACATTGGCAGAGCCCCCGCACCCCCCCGCCGCCGTGCAGCCTGGCGGGGGGGGACACACGTAGCCCCCCCCCACCCCGCTGTCACACCAGCGGCACCATCGCGCACCCCGAAAGGACACAATCTCACCCCCCCCCCCCCCATGTGCTGTCTCACACCCGTGTCACACCCGTGTCACACCCCCGGCACACCCCGACGCCCTGTCCCCCAGCACACCCCCGTGCCCTCCCCCCCGCCCCGCCGTGCCAGCCCCACGCCCTGGCAGCCTTGGGGCACACGGGACCGTCCCCCACCATGGTGTCCCCTCCGCGGGCGGGAGGGGGGGGGGGGGCACGTCCCCAGGCGTGGGGTGACCCGCTCCTGCCCCCCGCCCCCCCCCCCCAGCCCAGCCCTCTGCGCCCCTTCGCAGCGTGGGAAAGGGCCAGGGGTGGGTGCGGGACCCCCCACCCTGGCAGGGCACCCCCCAGGGACGGGGCCGCCCCGCGGGCAGGGCTGGGCAGGTTGGGGCGCTGCCTGGCCCCCCCCGCCCCGCGCTGCCTGCCAGGCCGGGAACAGGCCCTGCCGGGCTGGCAGGCCAGGACAGGTGCCGGGGCAGGGCAGGGTGGGACGTGGCGCCCGCCTGGGGCAGAGCCACCGTGCCCCCCCCCCCGCCTCCGCCGCCCCGCTGGGTGCCCAGCACCCCCCCCGGCCCCAGCACCGCAGCCCCCAGCCCCGCCACGAGCGGCTGGGGAGGCACCGTGGAGGGGTCCCGCTCTGCAGCCCCGTGGGCACAGCGATGGTGGTGACAGCAACGGGGGGACAGATCCTGTCCCCCCCACCCCCCGCGACCATCCCCCGGGGTTCGCTCCCTGCGACAGCCACGGAGTGGGACGAGGAGGGACACGGCCGGTGACCCCCGTAGCCCCCGCCGTGCCCGGGCAGGCAAACACAGGGGGTTCGGGAGGGATGGAGGAGACGGGGGTCCCGGCGGCTCCCGCTTTGTTCCCGCTTCGCCTCCACCCGGCAGTTGCTTGGCAACTCCATCCGCGCGGCCGCAGGGAAGCGTCAAAACGCATCCCCACGTCCCCATCCCCAGCTACGCGGGGGCCTGGTAGGATGGCATAGCACGGCACGGCCATTGTCTGCCCCATGGCACCTCCATCCGCCCCGCCAGGCCCCCAGCACTCAGACCCCTCCCAGGATCCCAAAACGCTCCCTCCCGGCTGAGCTGCTCTGTCCCCTCTGCCAGGGGCGGCCATCGAGGGTGCCCGGCCCCGGGTACAAGCGGTCCCCGCTCCCGGGCTGCGGCTGCACAGAGAGGGCCTTCCGACAGCAGAGGCTGGAGGAGGCAGGAGGGGAAACTGAGGCACAGGGAGGTCGCGCTCGCCAGTGGCAGCGGGGCTGCAGGCGGGAGAGACCCAGAGCATCCGAGGGTCACGCTCAGCCCCGGGAAACGCACCCCAGATCCGGGCCCATTGGCTCGACCCAGCTCCTCTCCCCCAGCTCGGCAGGGACGGGGGCACCGCTGGCGCAGAGCGAGCTATTAGCTTAATTAATTTGCTGTTATTTCTCCTAACGAGCTGGGATCTAGAGCAGGCGCTTCCCTCCCAAAGCCTGCGCCTCCATTTGCAGCCGCGCTGCGTTCCCCCGCCCTGGCAGCCGAGCGGGGGGTGCGAAGCCTCCAGGCACCGCTCAAAACAGACCTTGTGTGGGAGGGAAAAATTACACCCAGGGAAAAATCCCTCCCCGAGCCAGCGCCTTAACCCACTTCCCCGCTGCAGCCCTGGGAGAGGGGATCTCGGCATTTGGGGAAGGGGAGAGCCCCTGCTGGAGGGGCTTCGCCCGCAGCAGCTCCTCCGCGGGGTCTCTGCCATGGTCCGAGCTGGCCCCTGACCGGGCTCAGCCCTGAGCCCCCTGCCAGGGAGGGAAACTGAGGCAGGGGGGCAGCGAGGGAAGAGGCAGGAGGTCGATGGCTCCCACCTCTGCTGCCGGAGGGGTTCTGGGACTCCACCAGCGAGGGCAGGAGCTGAGGAGAGCAGAAAGGGGCAGGGGGACAGTTGAGGTGCACCCACCCTCCACCGCGGGGTCTCTGTCCTTCCCCTTCCCCACGCGTCCCCCAGCCCCGAGCCACCTGGGGGGGGCTGCAGGAGGGCAGAGCCCACGGCGGTGCCCCCTCGACACCCCTGAGACACCGGGGGTGTGCCGGGAGGGTGCGGGAGGAGGGTAGGTGCCACCCACCCCCCCGTTTGCCGTGGGAAGCCGGGCCGGGGGCCAGGCGGCGGCTGCGGCGCCGAGGCGGAGGGAGGCAGCGCGGCGCAGAAGCGCGCGGGCGGCAGCTCCCGCACCACCTACACACCACTTGTTCCTTCCCCACCAGCGAGAGAGGCTGCAGGGAGAGGAGGAGGAGGGGGCTCGCTTCTGCGCCGAGCCCCGCTGCCGGGGCAGAGCCGGGCTCAGGGACCCGCCGCTCCCCGAGGACACCAGCGCAAGGGCAAGGGCGGCTCTTCCAGCGCCACCAGGAGCTCCTGGGAAGGGGAGAGCAGCTCCCGGCACACGGCTGAGCTTTCCAACACGGCGGTGGAAGGGACATGGGTCCTCCTGGGGACGCACACGCTGTCCCTGCAGGTCTCAGCCTGAGGAAAGAGAGACAAGAGAGGCGGCTGCTTTCTAAAATGTGTTCTCATCTGCGTGCCGATACAACGCTGGTTACAAATGTGCACTCCTAAGGGACAGGAATCCAAAGAAACAAAACCAAAAACCCATCACAGGGCTGTAAGGCCCAGGACTTCCGTCGCGCGACCGATATGTTAACGACACATTTCAGCCTTAAGGCAGAGAAACAGGTACCTTTCCAACCGAAGGGATTTCTGCTTTGAAAACGTCGCTTTGACATCTGAAATTAGGTACAAAAGGTCATCGAGCTACAAACAACAAACAAAGAAGGTATTTCTGCCGGAGAGCCGGGCACGCGTGACATCTCGACGAGAGACCGGGCAGGTGGGGCGCTGGGCACCCCCGCCTTGCCGTAGATGGGGACGCGGAGGCCAAGCCGCCGCTCGCTTGGAGCAGCGACGATGATCCCCCCCCTCGCCGAGTGGCCTGCGCCAGCAGCTGGCACTTGCCCACGCTGCCCCAGCACGTGCCGGGGGCGAGCGGCAGGGATCGGCAGCCTTCGCCTTTGCCAAGTTTCCTAATGCAATCTGCAAAGGGCTGCGAGGCCGCCGCCAAGCCTGAGGAGCGTGGCTGGGAGCCGGAGCCGCCGCGCCTGCCGCGGTGCCGGCGGGATGCGTGCTGCAGAGAGGCGGCGCAGTGCTGTGCTGCGGCGTGGGCCGGACAGCCGGGCCCGGCTTGGCACGCTCGGCGCTGCGGTGCCAGTCGCCCCGGCAGATCGGCTTCCAAATCCTAACGGGGGAAACAAGGCTGCCGAGGTCCCCGGGGGAATGCCGGCTGAGGCGGCGGCGGCGGCGGGCGCGGGGCTGGGAGCCCAGGCTGGATGCGTCGGGGCGGGTTTCAACACCCCCTTCCACTTCCACAGCAGCAACACCCAAGCGCTAGGAGCCCCGTCGAGCTGGTTTGTCTGCTGGCAGGGCTGTTCTGGCAGCGTGGAGGTGCCTGGACGCCCATAAACCTCCCTCCTCTCTGACTCCGATTTGGCAGAGGTGCAGGAGGTGGGTGGAAATACCCTCCCCCCGCCACCGGCCCTAAAGGTGGACTCGTGGCAGCGGGGAAGGGGGTCGCCCCGTGTCCGCACACACGGATTCCCACCTGATGCGAGCTGAGAGCTCGCACGCACACGGACAGAAACCGCCAACGACGGGCGTTACCAACGGGGCTTGTTCGGAAAAAGAAACGGGAGGAGCTTCTAAATTAAGTGGTGACTGCACAGCCAGCGCGTTCCTGACGGCCTCACAGCGCTCAGCTGCCCTTCCTATGCTTCACCAACGGCAGAAATAAACTTGCTAATTTAATAAGAGAATTGAAATGAAGAATTCACTTAGCAGCTGTCTCCGCGGGGGGCAGGGGGGTGTTACGTTCCGGTTAACCAGACAAACAAATTCAAAATACCCAAAAAGAAACAAATCAGCTTTACTGATGGAGCTGCTTCATTTCTTAAATAAAAACAGAGACCACAATCAAGCCAGTCGAGGTTAACATCCTAGAGAGGGAAAAGGGGCAGACGTTTAGTAAAAGAGAGAAGTTGCGAGAACGTGTGGTCAGGGACCGACTCCGGGGGTTGATTCTTCGGTGACCTCTGTGCCCCAGCGAGGTGTGGGGGGGAAGGAGGGCAGATCAGCAGCGGCGAGATGGTTTTCGGGAGGGCACTGGTCAAACCAGCGAGGGAAGGTGCCTGGCCCTGAGCACAAGACGGTGCAGCCGATTTCATCCCGCTGCCTCACCTACGCACAGGGAAGGAGCCTTTCCCGAGAAGCAGCTTCCTCCTTGCCGAGGTGCCGAGTCTGGCGTTGGGATTCCCATGGCCGCGTCCCTACGTGTTGCTCCTCTCCTTTGCTTTTTCACCTTTGCTGTCCTGGTGGGGAAGAGGAAAGAGAAGCAGAGGCTTTAGGCTGCCCCATCGCAAACGCCGTGCCGGGGGGGGGGGGTGGCAGCGCTATCGCCAGGGTCCTGCGAGCAAAAACCCTCCACTCCTGGGTGCCAAAACGCGGCCACTGCCTGCCCGCGCCTTCGAGCCCACTCCGGGCACAACCAGCTCCCTTCCCTCGTGGTTAAACATTTCTCCGTCGCGAGGGCTTTCAAAGGGCACCTCCATCGGATGATCTCACAGTGGATCTACAAACGCTGCATGTTTCCCAGCCCTCTACCACGCCGCGCGCCGCCTCCCTGCGTACGGGGAAACAACCGGCACATGCCTGCCCGGGTCTGGGCTTGCCGCGATTCAGGCTTGCTCAGCTCCCACACGCTAAGCAAGGTATTAAAAAAGAAACCAAACACACACGTGGCATTCTGGCGCGCACACACACACAGAGCTCCCAGTACCGGAGCGAGGAAATAATTCCCAGAGCAGAGAAAAGGCTCCCATCTCTGGAAAGCCTTTAAGTCTGCTGCACGAGTTATCTATTGCTAAGGGCTCGACGTTTGCTCTTCCAGAGAAGTCACTGCCTCCCAGCTTAGTGCTGGATTTTTCTCTCTCTAGCATGTTCTGTTTTCTACCCTGAGCAAATTTAAGAGAGAAAAAAAAAAAAAAAAAAGCAAGAGTCAACTTTGGACTTACTTTTTACATGGGTTTAGTTTTAAAGTATTTAGAAACTCAAATTAACTGGAGCCCTGCTTACCACCTGCAACGAGAAGCTGAGGTTTGGGAGACGTCAAAAGATGAGGCAGTTTAAGATTTCCTCGGAACAACGTATTTTTTTTGGATGGGAGACTGCAGCACCACGCACACCCCACGGGTACGGCACCACACACGCACAGACTCACGCCAAGGGGACGGTACCTCCGGAGGCGGTGGCTTGATAGTCACAGGCTGGGACGTCCTTCGAGGCGGAGAAGGCTTGGGCTGCACTTGCTGCTGGACAGTGTTGTAGTATGTGACCCCTCCGTACACCTGGGACTGGGCCTGCGTTCCCAGAGAGCAGAAGGGTCAGTGCTCTTCGCTGTGGCGGGGGCACAGAAAGCTGCATCCCCTGCGACAGCACCACGCGTCTCACGCAGCCTTTACCACACACAACTGGGCTGTGAAAAGATGCCACCACCCAGCGCCGAAGGTGAGTAGCCACAGGGGGATGGGGGTTGATTTGTGCTGCGCTCCCCCCCCTCCCAAGGCTACAAAAAACAGTGGCAGTTCCAGCTCCCGGGGGACCCTCGCCCACCCCTGCCCCTGCCCAGGCGCTCCCTGCTCTCGGCAGGGTGGGCAGGGACAGGCTGCAGCAACCGCAGCCCCCCCGCCAGGCTGAAGTTCGCGGCAGATGGGTTTCCTTCACCCTGCAGAGCTTCCCAACTGCCACACAACGTCTGCGCTTTGCAACAGCAGCAGCTTTCGTTTTTCTGCACAGACAAGGCAGGTAACAATTCCCTTTCGCACCGAGATCCCCTCCAGCTGCCCTGGGGGCTCGGGATGTGCCCCAAAAGCAGAGCGATTCCCTGCCGGGGCAGCTGGGATCAGCCCAGGGCAGCTGGGAAGGTCAGAGAGGCTGCAGGGCTCGGGGAGTGTGCACATCTCTGGTTTGCCACTGCGTGTCAGCCGTGTGCCGCTCGCACTGCGGCCACGGGGAGCGGCTGGTTCCTCGTCACAACGCCCACGGAGATCCGTCTCCTCGCTGCCCAGCAGCTACCGAGGACACCGAGGTCGGACGCGGAGCAGGAAAAGCCAGCCCCGCGCTGGTCACACCACGGGCTTTCCCGGTCGGTGCCAAAGAACAGCACCAGCCAGTTTCCAGCCTCCTGCCTCCATCTCAAACAGAAAGGGCTTCCAAAGCAATTTTCAAGGTGTCCTTGGCTTAGCACGGACCTGGAGGGGACATCACCATTCCCAAGCTCCTGGTGGGCTGTTTCCCTGTTCTGTAGGGGAAAACCTCAATTCTGAGATCCACCGCTACAGGCGTTTCATCCACTAGACCCTAACTCCAGGGCAGCTGCGCAGCAGCCATGGGAGCAGCCCTTTTCATTTACCCGCCCCAAGCCAAGAGAGCCACGACAGTAAACAACCTCCCGCCACGGAGCAGCCCAGCTGCTCCCCGTCCTCTCCCAGGAAGCCTCAGGGAATATACCCACACCCCGGACGACCCCATCTGCTCTCCATGGCTCCCGCTCGGGAAGGAGACGCGCAGCGCAGCTGGCTTACCTGCGTGTTGGAATAGAGATGAGGAGGGGGCGGAGGGGGGAGCGCTCCTGGGGGGTAGGGGTAGCCAGGATTCCCAAAATTCATGACTCCAGGAGGGGAGAAGTAAGTCGGCGCTAGCAGCTGCTGCGGCGGGGGCTGGCCCGGGGACATGGAGACGGGCGGAGGGTACAGGCCAGGGTTTGCCATGGGGGCTGGTGTCTGGTGGGGATGTAAACCTGGGAAATAACGTAAGTAAGCTGAATGCGATGTTGCGTGTAAAGCCAGAGTGTCCCGCGGAGGGCCGGGGTGGCTATGACACCAGCAGGTCAGCACGGCTGCGCCTTCCCCGCTGCGGCAGGAAGGAGAAGCGCTCTGCTCAAAGGGCTCTTCTGCAGCCACGAGGCCTCAGCTCCTACGCCGGGGAGGAAAAAAAGGAAGCGTTTCTCCGCACAGCGGAGCACGGCCCCCTCCCCAATGCTGGGGCCCGATTCACCGGAACCGGACACGGCCCCACTCAGCACATCTACTTCAGGAAACAGTTTTTGTGGGCAAGATAGAGAACATGCCAATTCAACAGCTCTCATTTCTGCTTTTCTTTTGTGCTCTCCAAGCAGCAGGGACTGAAGAACCAGCCTAGCGCGACAGCTGGCAGAGCCAAGCGCCCCACTGAAGGGGATGCGACTCAGCCAGGAGGGTCTGCACAGAACCCGCAGACATCCAGCTAGAGGTGCCAAAACGTTCAGATCATCTCGGTCCTGCGCTGGCTGCAAAAGCCAGAAACGTCTATTTTTCTTTCCGTAAAATTTGTATTGATCCAGCCTCACCGCATGGGGGAAGCGGGTCTCTTCCATGTTGTAGAAATAGGAAAAACGGATTCCCCCAGCGACAGAGGCTGTGTGAAACCGGAGTTATCTGCTCCCCTGAGCTGCCCCAGGGCACAACCGCAAGGTCGGTACCAGCTGCCTCGTGCCCCGCCGGGGTGCTGGTTCCTCACCTGGATGAGGGAGGTGCATTTCTGGCTGTACGATCATCCCTTGGGGCGGCAGCGGGGACGGGTTCTCGCTGTGGGTGTAGATTGGTCCCTGGAATTGTACTGCAACACACAACAGTTGGTAAGGAAAAGCTCCAGCGAATTTTATTCTACTGCAGCAAGTCACACGCACACACACACCCCCCCAGCCAGCTACCGTTACAAGACCGGTACGCAGTGCCGCAAGCTGCATTCCCATCGGCACACGCAGTCTACCAGGCTCACAGATGCTACATACTCCCGACAGAAAAGCCTCCTACTCCCTTTACAAAGCAGGAGAATACTCGGGGAATTTCTTCTCCAACACTTTAAATGCCGGAGTAAATTTCTAATCTATCCCCAGTCTTGCCCTGTAATTCTCCCCGCTCTTGAATGTCAAAGACATCGCTCTGATTTCAAGTTAATTTTAAATCCTAGTTGTCATGAGGAAAAGCAGTGTCCTAAAGAGCCCTTGCACAAGGAGGGGAGGTGGTAATTGTGTTTCAGTGGGTTTAAACACCAACCAGGGAGGCTCGGAGCAGCCTTTTAATTACCATCCAAGAGGATGCCAGGACACTATTTGCAAAGGGAAGGGAAGACAAAGCCCCCAATTTTCCTGACCCTAACAGGAGGGGGGGACTCCTGCTCCAGCTGCTCAGCTGTGAGCGCACACGGAGCCTCAGGAGCGGGAGGGAAACACTCACGTGGGTCGTAGTAGTGCCCTTCCATGATGCTGATGTGCATGGGGGGGGCAGGTTCCGGCACCGGCGGTCTCTGCCGCTGCGACGAGTAGCGTTTCACGCGGCCCCCCTGCACCGCCTGAAAGAGTCCAAAGGCATCGGGAGGGTCAGTGCGAGGGGCAGGAGCCCCCCCTCCAGCAAAGGAGCACGGACCCGCTCCCCCGCAAGCCTCGGACACACGGTAAAAACTCTCAACACCCACAAAAGGGAAAGGTGGAGGCGTCACGGGCAGCCTCTAATTACTGCAACCCAGAAACAAATAAATGCTCAGCTCCCGCGCTTTAAAAGCAAGAGTCACGCTCCACGCAACACGCTTTACCATTTCCTCCATCCTGTTAAACTGAGGCGGTGGCCCAGTTCCCACATGCATATGGTTAGGAATACCTGAGGAAGAAACAAACTGGTTATTACGGTTTGCATTTGTTGCCAGTAAAGAGCCACCTCATCCGCCGAGGGCGCTGCCAGGAGGTGTACGAGCGCCAGCAGCCTGGGGACGTTATTGTACCACAAACAGAGACACATCTTGCCTTCATGACAAGAAACCTTCTAACAACTTCATCTCTTAGATTACAATTTTGAACATTTCAGTGCAAATTAGAAGCTGTTGCGCCCATGGTGCTAGAAGCTGTTGTGCCAGGGCGCAATCATCCACGCTGCTCAACACCTTTTAAATCTCACTAAAAAAAAAAAAAAAAAAAAAAAATAATCCTCAGCTTGAAATCCAGGTCCTGATCTAAGCTCTGCTCCTGCGGAGACAAGGACGTCTGCAGAGGAGAAACAAGGATCCGCGTGGGACCGGGTAAGCTGCAGTTTAAACTCTTTACAGGGCGCAATCACTTTCATCGTGGGCTCCTTTTAATTCAAACAACTAAGTTCCGGCGCACATTGAAAACCAGGGTGCCAAAGTGATCACAGGCGATTCCAGGGGAGCGAACGGGGACAAAACAAACACTGGAAGTGCCCATGGATCACTCACCGGTATTGCAAATACACGCACAGGGTTACATGCTGTACGTACAGAATGACCTGATGGCTGGCTCCGCTAGCCTAACGCCTCCCAGAATTAACTCCTACCTTCTCTGCTAGGAAGAAACAAAGGGACAGTGGAGTAACCCGTCCTTCTTACAGGCAGAAAGTGGTCTCCTACCTGCAGTCTAGAGCTGTCTCATGCTAAATTTGTTGAGATGCTTTATTTTTAAGCTTATAAGAAAAAAAAAAAAAGTAATCTCATCTGCAAATCACAGCACTTTTGAACTCTCATTCTCCTGGCATGTTTAAAGCCTGTCTACTCGCATCCGCAGCCGAAAACAAGGGTCCGTCCACACCAAGATTTTACCAGCCACATCAGTGCAAGAAGACTCATGGTTTCATGACCTAAAGCTCGAGATACGCTTACGAAAGCGGCAAGTCACTTTCTTCTCCTTGCTCCAGTTTTACGTCCCTTGGGAAGGACTCTAACACTCCCCAGAAAAGAGTCTAATTCTGTAAAGAGATAATTATACCTGAATGACCTCTTGCAGGGATGCTCAACTAGAACTCAGCCCTCAGCTCGCGCGGGGGGCGCTCTGCCACATCTCCCTCCCTCCGCCGACACAGCAGCTTCCTCCTACCAGGCACAAATGGAATTGCCCACCCCAGTCAGGCCTTAGCTAGTGGCCACTGATTCTCAATGCTAGGAAATGAGCCGATAAACAGAGGAAAGCTCCCTTCTGCTCCTACCAGGACATTACGGGAGCCTGATTATTCATTACCCTTACCTGCCAACCAAGCACAATGCCCCTTATCTCCCGAACTCTGACTCCTGCCGCAGGAGCCTGTCTCACCATGATTCACACCGCACAAAGTCCCTGTTACCTGTTCCACGCGCAAGCCTTCAGCTTTACTGAACCTTCCACGTTCTCAACGCAAAACAGGGCAGACAGAGCGAAAGGATCTACTCTTATGTCCTTCCCAGCCCTAATTCAATTAACCTACACGGGAATGTTTAATTTCCCCTTTTTCTCTTCTGTTTTGTCCCCTCTAACCATCTCCAGTGTACTTTCTCAGCAGGGTGCATCGCCATCACGTACCTACCCTGAGACTGGACTAAGGCAGAGACAATTCAGCTCTGACCGACTACACAAACGCAGGATTGCCTTTGGCTGGGGCTGCAGTGGGAAACCAACAGCCTGCGCCCACTTACCCCTCAGCTCCCGGGGCTGTATGAACTGCGACTGCCCCGGAGTCCAGTTCTGCTCGGTGAGATTCATTTGGGTCATCTCTTGCTCGAGTCCATCCAAGTTGGATTCTACTGGCGACTCCCAGTTACTGCTCTTGGCTGGTGGGGGCGACGTCTCGGCTTGCACAGGTTTTGGAGGCACAGGAGTCAGCCCTTCTGAAGCGGGCACTTCATCTGCCAGCTTCCCTGCATCCCCAGCTTTGACTCTGGTCCTTCTTGCCCGGGAATAAGACTTCTTTTCGACTGGTCTGTCTGGCGGTGGCTGTGCAGCATCAGCAGCCATGGCTTGGTTTTCCAGAGCGACCTCCTCCTTCACAGGGCTGCTGTGGACATGCGCCGCTTCCATCTCAGGTGACTTATCTCTGGGTGGGGTTTGCTCTGCGCGCTTCGCTCGATAGTTGCTCTCCTGTTTAGCTTGCTCGCCGTTTCGAGACAGATGCGGGACGCTTGCTTCCGAAGTTCGGTAGCTTGGACGGGTCTCTTTGTAGCCCCCCATCCTCGGGTAGTTCCTAGGTGGGTGCATCCTGCCTGTTCCTGCCGAGTTCCTGTTGGTGAAGTTACGCGGGGGAGCCGAAGTGCTGTCTGCGCCTTGGTGCCTTGGGGGCTTATTTGGCCTCTCGTTGGACCAGTTTGGGTCTCGCTGAGGAGGACTCCCAAACCTGAGGGAGAAAAAATAGTACAAATGACTGGAAAGAAATCCCCGGGTGAGAAGCACCACTGTGCCAGGGAAACCCTCTCCGGGACACAGCATCCATAAATCCCAGGACCAAGGTCCCACCCCGGGGTCAAAGCCAACCAAAGGGCTTTCCCTCTTCAGGGCTTCAGACTTGACTTCCCCTGGGACTGGCCAGGGTCTAGTTGGACTCTGCTGCTCACCGCGGTTTGCGCATCCTCCTCGGCTTGATGTCGTCGGGGTTGTGAGCTGACCTGATGTCATAACCATAAAGCGCGATCAGCTCCTGCCTGGTCTTGGGCGCCTGCTCGTCCTCCCGGAATTTGTCGTGTTCCCAGCGGCCCTCATCCTTCCACAGCTTTCGCTGACGACCCTTCGGCCTGGAACAGTTACGCAGGCAGGACCAAGAGGTTGGTGGAAAGCCAAGGAGATGTGGCAGCTTCAACCAGCCCCACACGCAGAGACAGAGCATTTCTACGGCAGGGTGTGCACAGCAGACAGTGTCTCTTCTTCCTCCCGCTCTTCCTGCCCAGCACCTGCTGCTCTACCCGCTGCGAGTTCCAAAAGAGCAGCAAGGAGGGTCACTGCTCATCGGGAAATGGCTTTCCTTGTGGCTTTTTTTTTTTTTTTTGCACCACCCTCAGTCTTTCCTTCAAAACTAAGAGCTAAAACGTCCTCACTCTGCCAGAGAGGGGCAGACACAAGGGGGATGCTCACATACCTGACCTCCTCCTCCTGCGTCTGCCCTCGGAGGTCGTGCTCGAAGAAGAGCCCTTTGCGTGGGATGTAAGCCGGGTTCTTTCGATCCTCATCGTCGTCCAGGTGCTTGGGAACTTTTTTCCCAACTTTATTTTCAACAGGTTCAGTGCTCTCCTGTCAAAATCAGACAGCTCTTACCACTGCAGCAGTCCCTCTGCGAGAAACCCCCCACGGCCCAGAGAGTGCATGTTTAACACCTACCTGCCCATCCCCGCTTTGCCTCTCACCAGTTACAGCACCTTTGGAGTCAGGTTTCTCATCCCCTTTCTCTGCTTTTGCCGCTGACTCGCAGGAGTCATTACTATCCTGCTTCAGTTCCATTTTGGCACTTTCTTCCTCGCTGTAATCCTCCTCTTCTGCCTGAAAGGGCCCCAATTACTCATCAAAGCACCTTTAGCAGCAGGTCCCCCACGAATTTCCCTGCACAAGTCCCCAGATCTGGAGTTAGATCCCTGTTCCAGTTGTTAGGGGCCTGACTCTTTCGAAGCAGACGATTAGCTCTCAAGGTCTTTCCTATCCCTGTATTTTTACGGAAAAAGCAAAGACTAAACCCAACACCTCTCCCCACCACCTCCTACCAGCGACTTCAGATCCAAGACTCGGGCTTTCTAGAGCAGAGCCGGGACCAGCTCCCCCACAAAGCCACGGCCTCTCACTGCTATGAAAGGAAAGGGCTCGCGCAAGCCTGGGAGACCAGCAAACAAGGGCCCTCAGACCATCCCTTCCTTCCCACACCGAGGGCCCGGATCCAGGCAGTGCCGCGCTTCCAAATTCCCTGGAGTTACTCAGCTGACTCACTCCGAGCACTCTGCTCGCAGGAGCGTGACCTTGTTTCACCCTCCAGGAGCCTGCAAGCCTTGCTTAGGCTGGAACTGACACTAAAAATAGCTCTGCGTGATTAACAAAAAGACTGCTCTATTTTTCTCTTTCAACACAGCGTATTTGCACATCAACTGCTCCTTTTGTTTACGTTGGGGAAACCCAGACGTGGCATTATTTTTAGGCACAGGAACAGAGTCATCCTGGCATGTCAGTGATGCAATACCCCCGCTGCTCCAGCGGCCCAGCCCGCACCAGTCTGTGCTCCGAGCCCGCGGGGAGCTTCTGCGCAGGTTTCCAGGTCTGAAGAGCTGCTGCATCACCACAACAGTGAACGCGGGGAGCTGCCCCTTACCCTCCACGTGCCTCTACAGCCCGCCATGCTCCTTCCTAACTAATGGCAAAGATTAATTCACAAATTAACAGCCCCTGTGAGCTCTGATTTCACCTGCCTCGTTGTTTTGTGTTTTCTCTTATAGCTGCCCCTCTCAAGATTCCCCCAACACCTGCCTCAAGAGAAGGCTTTTCTCTAGAAAACCTTCACTGTAGTCATTAGGAACCAGAACTTCTCTGAACTTCCGCAAGATGTTAAACTTCCAGTTCTGAACTAAAAATGCAGGGAAAGCCACAGGCTGCTGCCCAGGCGCAGGCAGGGGATCTCGGTGCCCGTGAGGGGGGATTTTCTCAGCACACACCCAGCACGGAGCTGCCAGCACTCACGGGGTGCGTCACCCCTCCATCTGCAGAAGACAGGGATGCCGCCTGGGATGCTTCCAACCCAGCACTTACGTTAATTTCGAAACTAATTAAAACACAACCAGCATCCTGCACCTCCTTCCACACCCTTCTCGGCCACGGAAAATCCTGCTCCCAGTATACAGCATCTGAGGAGGTGCTTTTTTCCACCCTGTACATACTGGCCCTACATGCACCCCCAGCAGCGCAGGCGGCTTCTCGCCAGGGCTGTGCCCAGCGCCGTGCACCGTGCGGGAGGGAATTGCCCATGGAGAGGCTCAGACTGGGAGAGACCGTTTTCCTCTGCAGCAGCGATGACCACGCCACAGCGCAGCTCGCTCCAAGTCTCTGCACAGCCGGCGCGAAGCACACGAGCTGGGATCTTAAGGCAAAGGCAATCCCCGCCAACAGGGTCAGTGGAAGAGAACGAAGGACACAAACTGGGTTTTGTGCTAAAATTATGCGCGATGCAGTCACTCAGCAGAACCCTCTAATCACTAGGACAGAGACTCCTCTTACCTCTGAGTCTTCTGCGCTTTCGTAATCCGAGAGTACAGCTGCAGGGGAGAGAAAGGAGTTTGGTGTCAGGGCAGAAACAGAGACAGCTTCTCTCCGAGCGTAACACGCCGCGCTGCGGGCGAGCGTTGGCAAACACACGCTGAGCAGTCCCAGCAAGGGGACGTCAGAGGCCAGCACCAAAGTGTCCCTGATAACCACCCTGATAACCGCTAATACCATCGCCAGCTCACACAGGAGGAAGCAAGGGCGAGTTTGTGGGATACTGTCCCTGCACCCCACGTTTGCCTGCTATTACGAGGTAATATTTGGGATGACAACAGCCACAGGAGTATTAGAAAAGGCATTTTGCCCAGTTTTTACTCTTTGCACGCAGACGGCACTTGCGATGCCAGAGAGAGTCGTTACTCACCATCTCCTTCAATGCCATCCTCGCTTTCCTAAGGAGAGAGGGAGAAAAAGGTGCATTAGCGGAGGGGAAGGTCAGCAGCCGGGTCCCTGTGGCATCCTACGATCCCAGACATAATTATGACAAGGTCCGGCCCTGGTCCTATCACATCTGCCCTTGGACGTTCAGCTTCAAGTGACCAAGAAAGAAGAAACAAATTCAGGGCTCCCAGTACCTTTCTCTAAGATCCTTCCAGAGTGAGCTATGCTGGGGGAACGCAGCTCGAGAAAAAAGCATAAACTCTGTTAACTGCTGGGGGTCTTCGGAGAGAAAAGGGACACGGACAGACAAGCCAGGCTCCCCTCCGATAATGGAGAGCCAGACAGCTAACTCGGGAAAGGACAAGAGGATTACTTAAAGCAGGAGCCCAGGAATAACGAACAGATGCTGAGCAGGACCAAGCTTAGGGAGACATCTGCTAGAGACTCCGGCGACAGAAATACAACCCTGCGCCCGAGAGAAGACGCTGGATGAAGCGGAACAGCTCAGACGGGGGAAAGTTTCTAGTAAAAGAACAGACTGATCGAGTCGCGCAGTAAAAACAATCTCAGATCAAAAATAAAACCAGCCAACGCGTTAACGAAATAAGCTCAAACGCCAAAACAACGGAGTAGAAATACGCTGCAACTTGGGGGGAACTTGAAATAACTAGGACTATAAACCCAGCACAAGACAAAATCCCACCCGGCCCTGAGCTGCCGGAGGAGGAGGAGGAGGAGGAGGAGGAGGAGAACTGCCCTGCAGCGGTGGGGGAGGGCAGCGCCACAAAACTCCCCGGAAAAGGTTTTTAAAGCCCTCACTTAAAAAAAGGGCTGGTCGGGGTTGATAAGGAGCAGGAGCAGCAAAGCCCCCACCCGCACCCCAGGGCTGGGGGACGGGACCCCGCAGCGCGGAGCCGGCCCTGGGACACAGGGGGAAGCCCCTACCCAGCACTGGGGGGCCACAGAGCCCCGCTCTCCCCCCAGGCTGCCCCCCCTGCACACACAGGGGGACCCAGCCCGGTTCTCCCAATTCCCTCAGCTCTCCAGCCCCCCCCGACACCCCAGTATCCCCCCCAGGTCCCTCCAACTCCCCCCAGATCCCAACACCACCCCACCGAGCCCCAGACTGCCCCCCCGTGCCCCTAGATCTCTCCAACCCCTCCCCCCCCAGGTCCCAGTGCAACCCCACAACCCCGTCCTCGAGCCCCCACAACCGCACCCCCGCTTCCCCAGGCCCACCCCCGCATCCCAGCGTCCCCCCAGGTGCCTCCAATCCCTCCCCCAGGCTCCAGTGCCACCCCACCACACCGCCTCTGAGCCCCCCAACTGCCCCCCAGCCCCACTGACGCCAGAGACCCGTCCCCTCGCCCCCCAGGCCCACCCCGTTCCCGAGGCCCCGCGACCACCCCTCCCCCGCACTCACACACTCGGACTCGGGCGCGCTCTTGGCCGCCCCCCCGGCGGCGCTCTCGGCCCCGCGGCTCCGCGGCCCAGCGCTGAGGGCGCCGGCGGAGCCCCGCGGCGGGCGGTGGGGCGGGCGGGGGGAACCGGATCCCGATCCGGAACCGGAGGCGGATCGGGAGCGGGGGGCGCTGGCGGCCGAGTCGGCGCTGTCGGAGGCGGCCGAGTCCGAGTCGTCCTCGCTGTCCTGCGAGGCGCGCTGCCGCCGCCGGTCCGCCATCTTGGGCAGAGGCGGGGGCGGGCGGCGGCGCGGGGCACCACGGGACGGACTACAGCTCCCGGCGGCCCCCGCGCGGCGGCACGTCACCGCCGTCCCGTCAGCCCTTGCGGCGGCGGCGGCGCCCGCGAGCGGCCGCTCCCCGCCTCTCCCCGGCAGGGGGCAGGCGCGCGCCGGGCCGCGTGCCAACGTCACGTGACGTCACGGCGGCGGAAATGACGTCGCGCGCGGGGGGGCGCGGAGGCAGGAAGCAGCAGGCAGCGACCGTTTTCCTCGTTTATTTTGTTGGAAAAAAAAAAAAAAAAAAAAAAAAAAAAGAAAGAGAGAGGGCGGGCGTGTCCGCGCGCCAACCCCCCGGCAGCGCCCGCCGCCAACCAGTTCATAACTTTATTCGTGGTTTTTTTAAAACAGATTTCCTTTTTTTTTTTTTTTTTAAATTTTTTTTTTTTTTTTTTTTAAACAGGTTTCCTTCCGCTAATTAACCTCGGTGCCGGGCGGGAGCTGGGTGCGGCGGAGGTTGGGGGTAACTGAACCCTCCCCGGGGTGGGGGGGGGCCCAGGCCCGGGGGAATCCCGGCATTTACCGGGCCGATGGCACCGGCAGCACCGCGACCGGCGGCTCCCTCCGTCAGCGGGGCCCAAGGGGCCCGGTGGGAGCCACGGAGCACCCTCCCCCCCGCCAGCCCCCTCCCCGCGACGCCAGCTCTCGCAAGACACCTTTTGCCAACCTCAAAACATTTAAATTACAACAAAAAAAAAAAACCAAACAAAACCAAAACACCAACCAAAATAAAACAACCTTTAAAAAAAAAAAAAACCCAAAATTGTGCGTATAGGAACTCTATTTCACAAAAAAAAAAAAAAAAAAGAAAAAAAAAAAAAGGTTTTGTTTTTAAACTCTCCCCCCCCTCCCACCCAACCCCCGACCCCATTACAGCCCCCGGAAAGGGGGGGGGGAAGCCCAGAGTGGCCCCCCGCCCCGCTCGGGCACCAACTGCTCTTTATCCCCGTTTCTACCCGAACCCAACACGAAGGCAGCGGCAGGCAGAGTCCCGGCGGGACGCGGCACCCCCCCCCACCCCCGGCACGAAGGCAAACTTCCAAAATACACCGAACGCGGGCTTGGGGAGGGCAGGGGCAGCGAGGACGGGCAGGACGGGGCCGGGGGCCGCCCGCTGCCCCCGGGGCCGGAGCAGCCGGTGGGAAACCTCAGCCGGTGCCGCCGGGGGACGAGTCCGGGAAAACGTGTTGCAAAACCCAAAAAGAACAAAACTGGGAGTACTGAGGAACGGAACCATCCGGCAACGAGAAGGCAGGGGAGGGCAGCGGCTGTCGGCACGATGCACGGAGCTCCTGGCGGCTCCGTTATTTCCGGCAGGTCCGGTGCGGTGTCTGCTTCTTCTGCATCTCCAGCCGGCAGCGGCTGCGCTCGTCCAGCCAGGGCAGCTCGAAGTTCCTGCGGGCAGAGCCGGTGTCAGCGCGGCACCATCCCGGTACGAGTGACGGTGCCCGGCACAGCCCAGCCCCATCCCCTCCCGCCGCCGGTGACACCGGTACTCACTGTGGGGTCAGTTTTGGTAAGGGCCGGCCAAAGGCGACGACAGGCAGGTAGGGGGTGATGAGCAAACTTTCCACTGCGGGAAAGACACCGGAGCGTTAGGTACCCCCTGCCTGCACCCCCCTGCTGCCGGCAGGGCTCCTGCCTGCCCCCCAGCACCCCCTGCCTGCCCCCCGACGCCAAGCCAAAGGCACTCACCATCATCTGGCTCAGGGAAAAATGAGGTAACTTCAGGCTCCGACTCCTGAATCCCTTTCCTTTTGTACATTCGGAGCTGCAGCCGCTGTAGAATTCGCTGTTCCCTGATCCGCTGAATGTCCCACCTGGAAAACGTGTGTCATCCCCCACCCCGGGTGGTGAGAATCCGCAGGAAACAAGCGGGCAGGTGCCACGACCCCCCTGGGGAGCTCGGGGGGCTGCCGCGATGGCAGCCATGCAGGAGCATCCCTCCTCTGGCAGCGTTCTGCTTCCCACCCCCCGCTGCCGGCTGCGCCCTGGGGTGACCGGATGGCGTGTCCCCTCCTGGGTGACACCCCAGGGCCATTCCCTGCGGACCATCCGCTCTGCCGGGCACGCCGGCCCCCCATCACCCTCTTTGCTCCCACCTTTTCCTTCGTTTCTCATCCAGCTCCAGCTTCGCGTGCCGTTTGGAAAAGACGCTGTCATCCAGGTTCTGCAAGGACAGACAGGGATGAGCGCGTCCTCATGGTACCAGGAGCCGTCAGCCGGAGCCGCTGCGGCCCTTCGCCCCCAACCCCGGCCCTCCAACCGCAGCCGGGATTTGCCACGCTGTTTATGCCGGACGAGGGGACGAGATGCCACTGGCCCCACTGCCAACACCCCGATCCACTCTCCTGGAGCGGTGGAACAGCCGGGAAGGAGCCTGCGGCCATGCCGGTTCTGGCAGCAGCCACGGCACCCGCCGGGAGGGCGTACGTACCTCCAGGATGTCCGAGGGGTTGGGGTCTCTCAGGGGCTCCACAACATGGTCCCTCCAAGACGGAACTGCAGGGGGAGAGGCCAGGCTGTCACCCCGCGCCCCAGCCCCATCCCCGCCGCCTCGACGCCCCCCTCCAGCCCGTCCCTCCCTCGGGGAGCGCAGCTCGGCCTCCCCAAACCCCCGGCCTGAGCGATGCCGCCAGGAGGCGATCCGGGGGGAGGCAGAGCTCATCGCCATCCCCCCGGCCGAGTACAGAAGCAAACCTGAGCCGCTCCAAGAGGAGATGCGCCGAGCTCCCCCCTCACCAGGGCGCTCGCCATCCAGCGCAGCCTCGCCGCTGCCGGCAGCATCTGCCGCGGCACAGGTGCTGCCCATCGCCGGCAGCATGGGCGTCTGCCGCAGCACAGCCCGGTGCTGCCCATCGCCGGCGCTCACCGCACTGCGGGACCCAGAGGAGATCAGCCGGGAAGGGGGCGGTTGGCCGGACTGACACCAGATTCAAGGAACCGGCGCGGCGCAGCAGCGGCACAAGCCACAGACGCGTTTTCCCAACCGCCAACGGGAAGTTGCTTCATCCCTTGCCCAAACGGGCGCGCGGGCTGCTCGGCAAACTGGGCGGCTAATGAGAAGCGGGGCCGGCAGCCCTGCCCGGTGCGGTGCCAGCGTGCCAAGCCGGAGACGTGGTTCGGTAGAGCCCATCGCCGGCATCAGGGCTGCCACCCGCCGCCGCGGGACGAGCCAGCGCAGCACCACCGGCGGCAGCTCTCCCACCGCGACGGGGACTCTGCCCCTTGGCCAGCCGCAGGGCGAGGGCACCAAACCCCAGTTCCCCGGCCGCTGGCTCTGCCCCGACGCCCGGCACGCTGCCGCCCGTGCCACGGCGGGCTCTCCATCGCTTACTTGCTACAGTCTCCTCCTTCTTTGGGGAGGGCTCCCGCAATGGCAGCGGCGACGGGGGCGGCTGGTGCCAGCGGCACAAGTACATTTCGGTGGTTGAGAGATAGGGCAGGTCGTCTGTCTCGCTGCTGAAGAAGCCCTTCTCCTTGGGGTGGGCACCAGGGCCCTTCGGCGGGGCGGAGGCTCGGAGCGGGGTCTCCAGGAGCGAGCGGGGTTTTTCCGGAGTCTCTTGGCTCCGCAGTTCTCGTTTACAAACAGTTTCGGACAAGGAGCCGCCCGATTCCTCCTTCCCCGGGGAGTGCTTCGGAGTTTTACTCTTCACTTTTGAGAACTCGGACACCAGTTTTTTAACGGGCGTCTTCCTCTCCGCACTCCCGAACGTCGGCTTCCTGCGGGAGGAAGAGGAGCTCAGCCGGGCGTGCGGATCCTCGCCCCGCACCGGGGCCACCGGCACCCCCAATCCAGGGCTGCTGTGCCAGGGCCGGCTGGAGGCAGGTTTCCAGAGGCCAGAGGGGGCCCCCCAGTGTTTTGGGACCCCCCCCCCCACTCCTCGCCCACCCCCAGCCAGTGCCCACGGTCCATGCGATGCGCTCCCGGTGCCAGGCAGCCTCTCGGAGTGGCTCGAGCGCCAGCCCCACGGACGGTGGGTGAAGCCATGGGGAAGGTTCTCCCTGGCCCCACGCAACCCCCCCCCGGCACCCTCTAACCTTTTATGCCCCTTCCCGTTCCTGCCGTAGGGGAAGTGCTTGGGCTGCAGGGTCGGGGGGGGCTCCAGCAGGTCCTGGGGACACTCCAGCGGCAGCTTCTCGCACGCCTCCGCCTCCGGCTTCTCGTCCACCTCGAAGCCCTGGAAGATGCGGTGCTTCTCCCGCTCGCTGTCCTTCTTCACCAGCTGCACCCGCCTTTCCATGCGCTCGATCCGAGCGAGGAGCTGCAACGCAAGGGCGAGGGCTCACATCGGGGCTGCGATCTTGGCGGGGGGGGGAAGGGGACGACACCCTGCCTGCACATCCCTTCGGCAGCCGGGAAACACCCCGGGAAGAGCTGACCCACAGCACCGGAGCCACCACACAGAAGCGCCCCGGCACCGGCGGTGCAGGACCGGTGCCACCTGCTGTGGTGCCCGTCCTGGCATTTCCCTGGTGACGCTCGGGGTGCAGGAGCACGTTTGCCGGGAGCCCCTGAATGGTGGCTGAGCCGGCACCGCAGGGCTCCCGGCACCCCGGGAGTGCAATGGCTGACACCCACCCTCACAGAGGGGACGAGGGCAGGGTCTGCGGCCAGCACCGGGTGCTGCGGGCACCGCACCCCGGCAAGTTTAACGGCAGTGCCAGCAGGCAGGGGCCGAGATGGCCAAACGGCACAAAATGGCCACTTGCTCTCCGGTGGCTTCTTGCCCACAGCCCCTGCAAACCCCACAACGTTTCGAGGAGCCATTTGGGGGTCCCGACCTCTGCCGCACCCTCCCCGGGCACCCCGTTTGTAATTAGATGTGGGCTTCATTAAAAAGCAAGCACCCACCTGGGTGACACCCGCCCTCGGTCACCCGTCCCCACAGCCATTTGGCAAAGCACAGTGGGGGGGGGGACAGACGGCACCCCCCGGGGGGACGTGGCTGCCCCAGGCTCGGGGAGAAGAGCTGGCAGCAGCCCCCGCCTGCCCGGTGCACCGGGGGTTTGCCTGGCTGCGGTGAAGCCTTGCGGCGGCGGCTCCTCCATGTTGGAGGGCTCGGCAGCCACCGCAGGGACGCGGCATCGCCGTACGGCCCCGCCGGCTGCGCCACGTGGGGCGGCTCTTCCCTCCACAACCGGGGACGCCGCAACCGCCGGCACTGCAGGCGCACCAGCGCGGTCAACCGGCACGCGCCGCATGCGTGGGGCAGCGCAGGCAGGGCACCCCTGGGGAGCAATGCACGGCATCCATAGGGCACTGCAGGCAGGGTATATACCAGGGGCAATGCACGG
Source organism: Rissa tridactyla (assembly GCF_028500815.1). Lineage (NCBI taxonomy): Eukaryota > Metazoa > Chordata > Aves > Charadriiformes > Laridae > Rissa > Rissa tridactyla. Next base: position 60,304 of record NW_026529637.1, read on the forward strand.
CATCCATAGGGCACTGCAGGCAGGGTATATATAGGGGGCAATGCACAGCATCCATAGGGCACTGCAGGCAGGGTATATATAGGGGGCAATGCACGGCATCCATAGGGCACTGCAGGCAGGGTACATACCAGGGGTAACGCACGGCATCCATAGGGCAAGGCATGCATAGAGGGCAATGCACAGCATCCATAGGGCAGTCTATGCAGAGCCCATGTAGAGGGCAATGCACGGCATCCATAGGGCAAGGCTTCTATAGGGGGCAACGCACAGCATCCATAGGGCAGTGCAGGCAGGGTATATACAGGGGGCAATGCACGGCATCCATAGGGCAGTGCAGGCAGGGCACATATGGGGGGCAATATACGGCATCCATAGGGCACGGCACACACCAGGAGCAATGCGCAGCGTCCACCGGGCAGCGCAGGCAGGGTATATATAGGGGGCAACGCACGGCATCCATAGGGCAAGGCACATATGGGGGCCCACGCACAGCGTCCATAGGGCAGTGCAGGCAGGGCTCATACAGGGGGGGCAACACAGCGGGGGCAATGCCCAGCAGGGCCGTCCCCCTCCCAGGGGCCCTGCGTGGCCGTGGGGGGGTCCCCCATGCCCCCCACCCACCCCGCCGCCCCGTGGTGGCGGCGACTGAACGGGCGGCGGGGCAGGAAGGCGCCGCGGGCCCTTTAAGGCCCCCCCGCGGGCCCGCTGCCATGGCGACGGGCGGCGGCCCGTTAACCCCCGCCGGCCCGCCCCGCCCCGGGCCTTTGTGCCCCCGCCGGCCTTTGTCTGGGGGGGGGGGGGGGGGGGAAGTTGGGGGGGGGGAAGGCACCACCCCCTGGGTGCCTGGGGGGGGACATGAACACCTGGGGCGACACGGGGGAGGCGTTAACCCTTTGGGGGGGGTGCATTACCCCCCAGGGAGGGGGGTATTAACCCCCTCGGTATATCGTGAGGGCAGACTGATGGCCCCCCCCGCAGTAGTAGACCCCAAGGCATCGGGGGGGGGGATGGGTGTGTGTATTAACCCCCTGGGTGCTGGGCGGGGGGGGCGCAATAGCCCTCAAGGGGGGACATTAACCCCTGGGGTGCCTCGGGGGGGGGGCATTAAACCCCAAGGGGAGGGGGGCCGTTAACCCCCAACGGGGGGAGGGGGCATTAACCCCTGGGGTGCCACTGGTGGGGGGCGTTAAACCCCAAAGGGGGGGGGGCTGTTAACCCCCAAGGAGGAGGGGGGGGCATTAACCTTTGAGGTGCCATGGCGGGGGGGGCACTTACCTGTTGTTGGGTGGAAGCGCAGGGGGACCCCTGGGTGCTGGAGGGAGGCCATTAACCCGGGGGGGTTAACCTCGGGGGGGGGTGGGGGGTGTGCGTGTGTAACCTCGGGGAAGTAACCTCGAGGGGAAGGGTTAAACTCGGGGGGGGGGGGGGTATCCCCGTGGGTGGGTGGGGGTTAATCTCGGGAGAGTAACCTCGAGGGTGGAGGTTAAACTTGGGGGGGGGGGGGGGGGGGGGGGGCATAACCTCGTGGGTGGGTGGGAGTTAACCTGGGGGGGTAACCTCGAGGAGGGGGGGGTTAACCCCGTGGGTGGGCGGGGGTTAAACTCATTGGGGGGGGTAACCCCGCGGGGGGGGGTGGCAAATTCGAGGTTGGGGAGGGGGTAACCCCGGGGATATCCATGTGTGACCGGGGGGGGGGCGGTAAACTCGAGGTGGGGGGGTAACCCCGGGGTTATGTGTATTACCTGGGGGGTGGGGGGGGTAAACTCGAGGTGGGGGGGGGAGGTAACCCCGCGGGGGGGGGGGGGGGGCGTGTGTAAACTCGAGGTTAAACTCGCGGCGGGGGAAGGGGGAGTTAACCGCTGCCGTGCCGCGCTCCCGCACCCCCCCGCCTCCCGCTACCCCCCCCCCCCCCGCGCCGTACCGTGTCCCGCTCGGCCTTGAGCTCCTCGATCTGCCGCTCCTTGGCCTGCAGCTGCTGCTGCTGCTGCTCGATGAGGTCCAGCTGCAGCAGCAGGATCTGCCGCAGACAGGCCGCCTGCCCCGGCGAACCGCCGCCGGCCCCCATCCCGCCGCGCCGCGCTCCGCTCTTCCACTTGCCTTCAACGGCGGCGGCCGCCGGCGCCGGCGGCGGAGCAGGAGGAGGAAGAGGAGGAGGAGGGCCCGGTTCGACGGGCCCCGGCCCCGCCGCGCCCTCCCCGCCGCCGCGCCCGGGCAGCACCGCCTGGTAGCGCGGCCGGGCGCCGGCATCCCCCGCCCCGGCCTGCCTGCCGCCGGCCAGCGGCACCAGCCCGGCCCAGCGCTGCTGCTCCGCCGCCACCCCGCCGCCGCGGCCCTTGTGTGCCCCCAGCGGCGGCGGCGGCGGCTCCCGGGGCCGGCGGGGCGGCGGGCGGTGCGGAGCGGTGCCCTCCTCCTCCTCCTCCTCCTCCTCCTCCACCTCCCGCCCCCCCCGCGGCGGCTCGGCCGCCCGGAAGGCGGTGGACCTCATGGCCGGGCCCCGCCGCCGCCGTTCCGCGCCGCCCCGTTACCGCCCGCCGACGCGGCGCAGCGGCGGCCGCCACCGGCTGCGCCGTCCGGGGGGCGGCGGGGCCCCGCCGCCATCAGCGCAGCGCATCGTCGCCCCCCCCCCCCCCGCCCCGGGTGGGGGCGGTGGGGGCCGCGGGACACGGGCTGCCCCGCCGCCGCCGCCCCCCTCCCCCGGTGCGGGGCCGAGCCGCGGGATCGCTCCACACGGGGCGGGGGGGGCTCGGAACGGGGAAGAGGGGAGGGAAGGGGAAGGGGCAGCCGGTACCGGGGGCGGGTGGAGGCCGGGCCCGCGCGGCGGCCCCCGGTTACCTTTAAACCGGGCTCGGTGCGCATGCGCCGCCGGCAGCGGAGCGGGGGGGGGGCCGGGACCCCGGGGGCGAGGAGCGGGGCAGGTCTGAGCGCGGGAGGGACCGGGGGCAGCCCCCTCCACCCACCCCACCCCCCGGGACGTGGGGTGGTCCCCGGTCCCCGATCCCGATCCCGGTCCCGGTCCCGGTCCCGCGTGGGTGCTGCCCGGGGGTGCCGGGGGGGGGGGGGGGGTCCCGGGCCGGCAGTAGCGGGGCGCGGCCGCCCGGTGGCTCCCGAGCGCCGGGGTCCCGCCCCCCGCCCCGGCCCTGGCCCCGTCCCACCGCCCACCGCGGGTTCGGCGGGGTCCGGCCCGGCCCCACGGCGAGGGGACCCGGCGGGGAGACCCTGCTCCGGGGTGGGGGGGGGGTGGGGGGGGGGCGGGGAACACGGACCCACCGCCGCGATCCCACCCACGCGGGGGGGCCCGGAGGGGGCCCGCTCTGCGGGGACGGGTTTGTCCTGCGTGAGCCGCGCTCTGCCAGTGCCCCCGCGGGGCTGCCGCCCCCCCCGTGTGCTCACACCCCCCCCATGGGGGTCTGCAGCCCCCCGGTATGCACACACCCCCTCTACGGGGTCTGCAGTCCCCCCCAGTGCAGCCACGCACCCCCCCCATGGGGTCTGCAGCCCCCCCGTGTGCTCACAGCCCCCCCACATGGGGTCTGCAGCCCCCCCGTATGCACACACACCCCCCCATGGGGTCTGCAGCCCCCCCGTGTGCACCCACAAACACTCCCCTGGGATCTGCAGCCCCCCCCCATGCACACACACCATCCCACGGGGTCTGCAGCCCCCCCCCGTGTGCACCCACAAACACTCCCCCGGGGTCTGCAGCCCCCCCAGAGCACCCAGCCACACTCCTGGGGGTCCTGCAGCCCCCCCGTGTGCACACACATGCACACTCACATGCGCACACAGCCCTGCGGTTCCCGGTGTACATGTGCAAGTGTGTGCACATGCACACACACCCCCCCGCAACACACACCCCCCCCCGGGCAGAGACTGCAGCCCCAGCGTGCACACGCATGCACACGTACACGCACACACACATGTACACGCACACACACGCCCCCACAACACCCCCCCGGCAGAGACTGCAGCCCCAGCACGCACACACATGCACACATACATGCACACACACATGCACATGCATGCACATGCACACGCACACACATGCCCCCACAACACCCCCCCGGCAGAGACTGCAGCCCCAGCACGCACATGCATGCACACGCACATGCACACACATGCACACACCCGCACACCCACACGCACACATACACACCCCCATGTGTATGCATGCACACACACACACGCACACACATGCACATGTGCATGCACGCACATACACGCATGCACATGCATGCACACGCACACACCCCCATGTACATGCACACGCACACACATGCACATACACGCTCACACACACATGTACATGCACACGCACACACATGCACGCACACACGCACATGTACATGCATGCACACACACATGCACACGCATGCACACGCACACACACCCATGTACATGCATGCACACACACATGCACGCACACATACACACACCCCCGTACGTGCACACGCACACACATGCACATACACGCTCACACGCACACATGTACATGCATGCACACGCACACACATGCACACGCATGCACACACACACGCACACCCCCGCAGCGCCCCCCCCCGCAGGGAGGGCCCGCAGCCCCCGCTGCAGGCACCCGCGCACCCTGCAGGCGCTGCAGCCCCGCTGCACACACGCAGCCCCCCCGTGCTGCAGCCCCCGCGCACACACGTGTGCGCACACACACACACACACTCTCACAGCAACCCACCCCCCCAACCCCCCCCCGCAGCACACGGGGCCGTGGCATTGGGGACACGCAGGGGACACGCGGGGCACGTGCCGGGGATGCGCAGGGGACACGTGGGGGACGTGCCTCGCCGCAGAGCCGCATTCACGGGGAGGGGAGGGACACGGCGGGCCGGGGGGGGGGGTGTCCCCCGCACCCAACACCCCCCCACCCCCCCACGATGAGTTGTGGGGTCCTCCTCCACCGCGGTGGCCGTGCCACGCTGGCGGTGCCACCGCCGCCACCCCCCCCCCCACGGCGGCGCAGGGGAAGCCCCCCCCCCCCCCCGTGTGTGTCACGCCAAGCCCTCCGTCCCGCCGCGCGCACACGCTCGCCCACGCGTGTCCGGGGCCGGGAGGGGGTGCGCGGGGGGGGGGGGGGGTGGTGAAGGGAGTTGGGGGGGGGGTTCCCGGTGCCCCCGTCCCCGCTGCGGCAGGCCCACGTGCCGGCCGGGCGCCCGCCCGCACATGGCTCTGCAGCAGGGCCGCCGCCGCGCGGGGAGGCTGCTGGGGCTAAAAATGGAGCAGGGCTCACATGCCAGCGCCACGTGACGCCGCAACCCGCTCGCTGGGATGGAGAGGGCTCCCCGCACCCCAGCAGGAGGAGGAGGAGGAGGAGGAGGAAGGGAGCACCCGCTCACATGGGCCGGCAACAGACGCCAAGCGGCCTCGTGCCCCCCGCCCCCCCCCCCCCCAAACCCGCCGCCGCCCCGTGTGGCCCCCCCTCCGCCCCCCCCCCCCCCCACGGGGGGGTCGAGGGCGGTTGGGGGGGTCTGCCCCGCATCCCACGGCGAAGAAATACGGGGTGACGGAGGGGTGGGAAAGGGGAGGGGGTTCCCCGCTCTGCCCGCCCCGCATTGCGTGTGGGAAGGGGGGGGGGGGGGGGAGGGGGGGGCCGTGAGGCCGAAGGGGCCCCACGGCGCTGCCCCTGCGCTCCCCACCCTGCGGCAGTTCGGGGATCCGGGGCCGTGGGGCTGACACGGGAACACAAACAGCAGCGCCGGAGATTTATGGGGCCGCGACCAGGAGGGGTGCGGGCGAGGGGGGGGGGGGGGGGGGCCAGCGCCGCTGCAGCCCCACCCTGCAGGCAGGGGGGGACACAGGGGTCGCTGCCCCCCCCGCCCCCATCCCGGCCGCTCCCCATGCCGGGGGCTCCCCGGACTACCCTGTGTGTTGAACACATTGGGGTCCCCCCTCCACCGGGGCCCCTGCACCCCCATATCCCGGCATCCCCCTGATCTCTGGGTCTCTGCACCCTCCTGGGGTCCCTGCACCCCCAGATCCGGCACCCCTGTACCCTCCCTGGGGTTCTTGCACCCCCAGATCCTGCACTGCTGACCCTCCTGAGGTCCCTGCACCCTCTCTGGGGTCCCTGAACCCACAGATCCTGCACTCCTGACCCTCCTGGGGTCCCTGCACCCCAAGATCCTGCACCCTCCTGGGGTCTCTGCTCCCTCCTGGGCTCCCTGCACCCCAAGATCCTGCACCCTCCTGGGGTCTCTGCTCCCTCCTGGGCTCCCTGCACCCCCAGATCCTGCACCCCTGCACTCTCCCTGGAGTCCCTGCACCCCAAGATCCCGCACCCCTGCACCCTCCTGTGCACCTCGCATGCTCCCTGGGTCCCCGGGTCCATGCACCCTCCTGGGGTGCATTCACCCCTAAATCCTGCACCCTCACGGATCCGGGCACCCCTGCACCCCCAGATCCTGCACCTCCTGCGGTCTCTGCCCACCGACCCAGGTCTGCCCCATCCTGCAGTGCCGGGGCGCTGTGGGGTGTCCCCACCCGCCGTGGGGTGTCCCCGCCTGCCATGGGGTAGCCCCCTTCCCTGCCTGGGCCAGGCCTGCCTTGTTTACCTGATTTTTTTTTTTCCCTTTCCGTGGGGAGGGGAAAGGCAAGTCCTGGCAGCACGGAGCCACCAGCCCCGGCCAAGAGCCGTGGGGACGCGCCCTGCAGCCGGGGATCTGCTGCACGGCGGGAAAGCACCCCAAAACCCCCAGCACCCAGCCCTGCCCGGCACCCCCTGGTGGCACCGGGGCTCCTGCCCTCCCACCCTCCACCATCAGTGGGACCCTGTGAGGATGAAAGTGGGGCTCAGGGTGCAGGACTCCCCCCGCCAAGCAGGGCGAGACCCAGCGTCTCTGGTTGTCCCCCCCACTGCAGCGTTACACCTATGGCTGGGGAAACTGAGGCACGATGTGCCCCAGGGTGACACGGGGACGCAGCCAGACCCGGCGTCCTCAACCCCATGGGGCTGCTGCAGCGCCGCAGCGGGTTTGGAGGGCGTCCAAGCACGGGGAGGGGGGGGGTGCTGGGCTGCAGCGCTGGGGGGGGTCTGCACCCTGTCGGACCCCCAGTGCCCAGCCTGGGGTGGGGGGGGCGGTAGGCAGGAACGAACCCCCGTCCCTGGCAGAGACACCCCCCCCCTTTTCCTGGAAAAGGTACAACAAGGTAAACAACCCGGCCAGCCCGGAGTAAAAATAAATCCCTCTGCACGCAGGCGTTTGGCGGCAAGCGGAGCGCGCTGTCACGTGGCATGGCCGCACGGCACCGCCGGCAACCCGGGCACCAGGGCACGCGGCCGCCGGCCCTCACGCCCACTCCCTGGCACCGCCGAGCTCACCCTGCAGCTGCCTCCATCACCCCGGGGAGCAGCGGGGTCCCCGCTGCAAGGGAAGGGGGGGCCCAGCCCCTCGCGGGGGTGTGTGGAAGTGGGGGGCTTGGGAGGGTGCAGGGGGTGCAGTTGGGGGGCACGGCACGGGAGGGGGCAGGGGCACGGCTGGCTGCTGGCCTCGGGCAAGGCCAGCGCGGGTGGCAGGGGCTGGGGTGACACGTGTGTCCCCCCACCGCACTGGGCAGGGCTCACCTGGCACCTGAGCGCGGTGGCATGTGACAACCTTGGGACCTTGTTGGGGGTTGAGGTGCCCCGTCCGCGCCGTGGACTGGTTGGCACGGGGACAAGCCGTCTCAGGGTGCACGGGGACAGTCATGTCGAGGTGCACGGGGACCCGCGGGGAGCTCCCCAGGGCACAGCCCCAGCCTCTGGGAGGGTCCCGGGGATGGCTCAGCCATGGGGCTGCCGAGGGTCCGGTGCAGGGCACAACGGGCACGTGCCCGGCTGCAGCACCCTGCCATCCCGGTGGCTTTGGTGGCCCCGTCACCCCAGCCCTGCTGCCCATGGGACCATCCCCAGTCGGCATCTCCCGTCCTGCTGCCGGGACATCCCGGCTGCACCCAGCCCGGGGGTCGTGCTCACGGTGCCCTCACACCGACCCGCTGTGCCGGGGTCCTGGCCCCACAGTGGCACCGCCCGGTGGGATCCCATGGGATTTATGTGGTCCCTCCCAGCCCTGCACCCATCCCGGAGACCCCCGGGGGAGCTGAGCAGCGGGGTCCAGCCGAGCATCCCTATGCAGGGCCGGCTCCGAGCCGTGTGCCGTGTGCCGTGTGCCGCAGCACCATGCGCAGGGTTGTTTTCCGAGCGGCTGAGTCACGGCTAATTGCCGTGGCCCAGGAACGTGCCGGGAGGGGAACGAGGCGCCGTGCGGGGACGGTGGCACCTGCACACTCAGGGCAGCCCGGGCACGGCCGGGAGCGGGGATGTGGCAGTGAGGGCCCCCCGCCCCGGGGCGGGTGCCCCCCTCTGGGTCCCCTGGCCCCCCGTGCCAGCCTGGCCCCACACATCCTTCCGGGAGATGCCGGGGTTTCTCCCTGCCGGAGGTGCTGGCTGCAGCACAGCCACAGCCCCGTGCAACCGTCCAGTGACTCAGGGTGAGGGCACTTCCTGCAGGGTGATGGGGTGTCCCCCCCCGCCCCAGCGCCGTGGGGCACCCCATGAGCAGGGAGCAGCCCCAGCGCCCAACGGGGGGGTCCCCGGGGGCCACCAGCGGAGGAAAACAGCCCCACGCGTACACCAGGGAATGGTCCTTGGGACGCAGAGCTCCAGTGTCGTGCCCCCCCCCCCCCACCGCCGGGCACCCCGCAGGCTCTCGGCACGGCCAGGGCACCCGAGGCCTCCCCTCCCGTGGGATTAGCTCCGAGGATTTCCCGGCGCTGGCACGTCTGTGCTCTGCACCTTCTCCTCCTGGCTGGGGGCCAGGGCAGCACCCGGCACGTGGCACCCAGGAGGGTGCTGGCTCCCCCCCCCCCCCAAAAAGCTCCTTCCTCCCCCCGGGGTCACGAGCACCCCCGGAGCCCCCGGTGCCACGGGGCTGGGCTGGCGCCAGTGCTGTGACCCAGATCCGCTGGGCAGCTCTGCCCTGGCACCGCGGCACCGGGCGCAGCTCGTCGCTGCAGCCCCTGCAGCAGCGGGAGCGGGGCCAGGCTGGGCTGTGGGGCCAGGCACGTGCCACCCCGGGCACCCGCCGTGGGCAGCACGTCACCCCGGTGGCACTGGGGACAGGCAGGGGGACATGGAGGGGGCACAGCGGGGGGCTGAGCTGGGACGGTTGGGCAGGGGTCCGGCTGTGCCGCGCGCAGTGGGGTGTGCTGCGGCCGTGCCAGGGGCTGCGCCGGGCTCAGGCACCTCTGATGTGGGGGGGGGGGGGGGCTGCGTGCCGGTGCCACACTGCCCCTGGATGTCCCTAGTGCAGGGGACAGGGCTGTGCAAGGTGCCAGGGGTGCCAGGGCTGTGCCTGGGTGTCCCCAGTGCAGGGGACAGTGCCATGCTTTGGGTGTTCCCCATGCAGGGACCACGTCGTGATGGGTGACACGTGCACCCCAGTGTCCCCACTGCAGGGGACAGTGCCATGCTTTGGGTGTTCCTCATGCAGGGACCATGCTGTGGCAGGATGGCAGGTGTCCCCCAGTGTCCCCACTGCAGGGGACAGTGCCATACTGGGTGCTAGGGCTGCCAGTGTTGCTCCCAGCTGACCCCAGTGCAGGGACCATGCTGTGCTGGGTGACATAGGTGCCAAGTGTCCCCAGGGGATGGTGCTGTGCAGGGTGACAGGGGTGCCAGTGCTGTGCCCAGGTGTCCCCAGCGCAGGGGACAATGCCATGCTTGGGTGTCCCCATTGCAGGGACCATGCTGCAGCAGGATGACAGGTGTCCCCCAGTGTCCTCAGTGCAGGGGACAGGGCTGTGCAGGGTGCCAGGGGTGCCAGTGCTGTGCCTGGGTGTCCCCAGTGCAGGGGACAGTGCCATGCTTGGGTGTTCCCAGTGCAGGGGACAGGGCTGTGCAGGGTGCCAGGGGTGCCAGTGCTGTGCCTGGGTGTCCCCAGTGCAGGGGACAGTGCCATGCTTGGGTGTCCCCATTGCAGGGACCATGCTGTGCCGGGTGACAGGAGTACCCGGGTGTCCCCAGTGCAGGGGACAGTGCCAGGCAAGGTGACAGGGGTGCCAGTGCTGTGCCCGGGTGTCCCCAGTGCAGGGGACAGGGCTGTGCAGGGTGCCAGGGGTGCCAGCGCTGTGCCTGGGTGTCCCCAGTGCAGGGGACAGTGCCACGGCTGGGTGACCCCATTGCAGGGACCGTGGCCGTGCCGGGTGACAGGTGTCCCCCCGTGTCCCCGGTGCAGGGGACAGCGCCGTGCCGGGTGACAGTGCTGCCAGCGCTGCACCCGGCCGTCCCCGGTGGCGGTGCCGGTGGCGGTGGCGGTGCCGGCGGTCCGTGAGCCGGCCCCGCCGCGGGGGTCCCCGTCGTGCCCGGTCTCCCCGGCGGCGACGCGGGGCCGGGGCCGCCGGCGGAAAGTGTGTCACTGGGGCACGAGGCTCTCCCCGGGAATCACATGGGGGAGGCGGCGGCGCCGCGTGCGGCCGAGTGCGCAGCCGCGGCCGGTGGCGGGCGGGCGGCGGGGCGGGCGGCGGGCGCACAACAGCCCTCGCCGGGCGGCGGCGCGGCACGGCTCGGCGCGGCTCCCCTCGCCTCGGCTCCGGCAGGGACAGCCCCCCGCGTCCCCCCTCCCAGGATGGCCGCCCCCGAGGCCGGCAGCACAGGTCAGTGCCCCGGCGGAACATCCAACCACCCCCCCCCCCCCCCCTCCGTGCGCACCGGGACCGTGGCGGGCACCGGAGCGGAGTCCCGAGTCGGTGCAGCGGGACCGCAGCGAGGGGAGACCCGCGAGTCGGAGGGGTCCGGACGCCGGGACCGGGGGGGGATCCCGCACACCCCAGCGGGCAGGATGCGCGCACCGGGACCGCATCCCGGAACGGGGCTCCTTCCTACCGGGACCGGGCGGTCCTGCATAGCGGGGTAAGGACCGGGCAGCGGGGCCGGGGCGTCCCCGGGAGGGAGGGAGGGAAGGAGGGAGGGATGCGCGCTGGCACCGGGGCGTTTTGCGCACCGGGGCGACCCGAACACCGGCACCGGAGCGCTCCAGTCGCCGGGGCAGGAGGGATGGAGACCGGGATCGGGGGAGTCCTGATCGCCGGGGCGCGTTGGACGCGGGGGGGTAGGAAGGGTGAGGACCGGGATCGGTGCACCGGGGCGTCCCGGGCAGCTGGACCGAGGTGTCCCGGGCAGCGGGACCGAAGGGTAGGACACCGAATAGGAGGAACGGACACTGGCATCGGGGTGTCCCGGGCACCGGAGGACGGGCAGCCGGCATCGGGATGTCCCGGGCACCGGGACTGGAGAATAGGACACGGGGACGGGAGGAACGGACATGGGGATCGGGGTGTCCCGGGGACGGGAGGAACGGACACGGGGATCGGGGTGTCCCGGGCACCGGAGGGACAGGCAGCCAGCATCGGGGTGTCCCGGGTACCGGGACCGGAGGGACGGCCATCGGGAGCGGGGTGTCCGGGACACCGGGACCGGCGGGGAGCGCGGCGGGACCGGGCAGCCCGTGGATGGCGGAGGCGGGAACGCGCGTGCCCGGGTCCCCCCTCGCGGGGACGCGCACCGGGAGGGACGGCGACGGTGGAAACGGAGGCGGTGCCCCCCCCCCGTCCGCTCCCCCCCCCCCCGGCACGTGTCCCCCTCCCCGCCGCTGCCACGTGCGGAGTTTGTTTTCCCCGCAGCCCCGCCCCGCCCCCCGCCCATTGGCCGCCTCGTGACATCATCGCTGCCCCCCTTCGTGACGTCACACCCGGAAGTGGGGGACGCCGCGTTCCACTCTCCCTTTCCAACCCCGGGGGGGGGCGAAGGGAGGAGGGGAGGGGGGAGCTGTCTCCACGGCAACGAGAAAGGGGGCGCGGCCTCTCGGCGCGGGCCAATGGGGTGGGAGGGGGGCGGGGCAAAGCGTGAAGGGGCGGGGCCGCGGGAGGCCACGTGCGGCTCGAGCACGTGGGGCGGCGGCGTGAGGCCGCCTGAGCCGGGGCTGGGGTGGGGGGGGCGGGGATGCGGGGAGGCTCTTTGGGGGGGGGGGGTCCCCAGGAGGGGGGTCGCAGTGTTTTGGGGCGGGGAGTGTCCCCCATATCCTGCTGCACCCCCAGTATTTTGGTGTCCCAGCAGCTGGGGATCCCCCGGAGCTGCAGTTTTGGCGGGGGTGGGGGGGTGGGGTGGTGTGTGGGACCTACTGTCCCCGATTCGGTGACCCCCTTTGGAGGTGGCTCGGTGACAAGGGGGGGGGGGGGGGGTTGGTGGCACCGGTGGTGGCGGCAGGCTGGCTGCGGGGCCAACGTGTGCGGCAGGAGACACATGTCCCCCGGCGATCCCGTGTGTCCCCAGTGTCACCCTCCACGTGTCCCCGAGCTGTGTGTCCTGGTGCTGCTGCATGGAGGGGGGGAGAGACTGGGGTGGGGGGGGGGGGGGGGGGGGGGAGCTGTGACCTCTGGCATGGCTGACAGCACCGTGGGGGTCCCCACCTTTGTGGGGTTTCCCCACGCAAAGCCGACCCAGCCCTGCAGTGGGGGCTGCATTCCCCCTGGTGGGGGCTGTGACACCCCCCCACTCCCCCCCAACCCCGGGTGCTATGGGGGGTGGGGGCTGCTGTCTGGACCTGTGGGGCTGGGAGCAAGGCTGTGCCACCGGAGCCGGCGGGCGGAACTGCCGTGACCTCCCGGTTATGGGGTTCCCGGCCCACATTCCTCCCACGGGCGCTTCCCGGGGGCCGTGCCCGTGTCCCTGGCTGGCACGCACCCAGGCCACCCGGCTGGCCCCGTCCCACGTGGGGACGGCACCCGTGGCGGGCGCGGTGCCTGACTCAGGGCGGGCGGCACACGTGTGGCCGCGGCGTGGCGTGACACCCACGGCTCCGGGATGCATCCGGGCTGCTTCCCCGGGGACCCCCACCCCCGGGGTTGCGATGCCCTTTCCCCGGGGTCTCCTCCCGAGCCTGGGTGCGGGGGGAGGCTGAGCCCGGCGCAGCTCGGTGCATGTGTGGCCCTGCTGCTCTGCCCGCAGGCGGCGTGATCAGCTACGTGGGCTCCAGCGGCGCCTCACCCAACCGCACCAGCCCCGTCTCGCTCTGCAGCGACAGCTCCAACAGCAGCTCCCAGTCCGGCTCCCAGCCCTTCCCCGCCTACTTTCCCCCGTCGCCCACCGGCTCCCTCCAAGACTCCCGCGCCTATGGCGGGGGCTCGCTGGCCCCCCGTGAGGATGGCTCCCCTTCCTCCTCCTCCTCTTCCTCCTCCTCCTCCTCCTCATCGTACGCCTCCTCGGTGAACTACCCCGGGGTGCAGCAGGTCCCCGTGGACGAGCGCGCCGCAGCTCGCCCAGCAAAGCCGGCAGCACCGTCACCAGTGAGTGGGGTGGGCTGGGGGGGGGGGTGGCGGGTGGTGTCGTGTTCCCCCCCCTCACCCCCGCGGTGGGCACCTCGGCACCCCGCTCACCCCCGACCCTCCCCAGAGCTGAACGGGATGGTGCTGCTCTGCAAGGTCTGCGGGGACGTCGCCTCCGGCTTCCACTACGGCGTCCACGCCTGCGAGGGCTGCAAGGTACCGGGGATGGCATCGGGGTGACGCGGAGCTCCTGATGTGCTGGGGAAGCCCCGAGTGACACCCTTCCCTTCCCTCCCCTCCCCGGCTCCGCAGGGCTTCTTCCGCCGCAGCATCCAGCAGAACATCCAGTACAAGAAGTGCCTCAAGAACGAGAACTGCTCCATCGTCCGCATCAACCGCAACCGCTGCCAGCAGTGCCGCTTCAAGAAGTGCCTGCTGGTCGGCATGTCCCGCGACGGTGAGCTCGGCCCCGGCCTCCCCCGGGACCCCTCCCCACCCCCCGAACCGGGGACCCCATGCTGAGTGCTGTACATCCCCCCTGTGCCCAGGGCTGCATGTCCCCTCCCCTGATGGGTGTCCTCCCCCATGGTCAGGGCTGTACGTCCACCTCCAGGGTCGGGTCCCCCTGCCTGCACTGGGTGCCATCCATGCCCCGCGGGACGTGTCCCTCTGTCCCTGTGCTGTACATCCCCTCCAGGGATGGGTCTCCCCCATGCTCAGGGCTGTATGTCCCCTTCCCGGGATGGGTGTCCCCCATCGTCAGGCTGTATGTCCTCTCCAGGTCCCCCCATGCTCAGGGCTGTATGTCCCCTTCCTGGGATGGGCACCCTGTGCTTGAGGCTGTACGTCCCCTCCAGGGTCAGGTCCCCCTTCCTGCACTGAGTGCCATCCATGCCCCATGGGACACGTCCCCCTCTCCCGCCATGCTCGGGGCTGTACGTCCCCTCCAGTGATGGACCCCGCTACGCTCAGGGCTGTGCGTCCCCTCCAAGCCGGGGAGGAGGGGGAACAGGGATGCAGCCACGTACCCGGCAGTCCCTGGTCCCCCATCGCGCGGGGCTGGGGGGGTGTCGGGGTGCCTGGGGTGCCCACTAACGCCGGTGTCCCCCGCAGCGGTGCGCTTCGGGCGCATCCCCAAGCGGGAGAAGCAGCGGATGCTGGCGGAGATGCAGAGCGCCATGAACGGCATGGGCGGCACCGTGCCGGCGATGCCCGGCCCCGGCGAGGGTCTGGTGCCGGCTGGGGGCCGCGCGCCGCCCCCCGGCCCCCCACCACTCGCCCCCCCTGCCTGCTTCTCCCAGTTCCCCCAGCAGCTGACGCCCCCGCCGCTCGCCCAGCCCTGGGGGGGCCACCGAAGACGTCATCGCGCAGGTGGCCAAGGCTCACAAAGAGATCTTCGTCTACGCGCACGACAAGCTGGGACCCCCCCCAGCCTGCGACAGCGGCCTCCTGCACTGGGACGCCCCCCCCCGCCTGGACCCCCGGCCCCCCTGAACCCCGGCTCTGCCCCCCCACCTACCCCGAGCCCCCCACGCGGGGCTGCCCCTGGCCCCGCGGCGCCAAGGACGTCCTGCCGGTGAGCACCCGGGGGCTCCCGCTCCCCCTCCCCGGGTATTTTTAGCCGCTAATCGCACTAATCGCCTTGTCCGGGCGGCGGTGGTGGGGCTGGGGGGAGCCCCGCGGCGCCGGGCTGAGCCGTGCCGTCGCCCGCAGGCCTGCCCCATGAACAGCCACCCGCCCCGGCCGCAGCGGGCGCTCGGTGCAGGAGATCTGGGAGGATTTCTCCCTCAGCTTCACCCCCGCCGTCCGCGAGGTGGTCGAGTTCGCCAAGCACATTCCCGGCTTCCAGGCCCTCTCCCAGCACGACCAGGTCACCCTGCTCAAGGCTGGCACCTTCGAGGTACGTCCCGGGGACTCAACGGAGGGCACGGTGCCCCATGGCACAGCACGAAGCCCCATGGCATTGCACAGCGCTCCATGGCATTGGCACGGTGCCCCACAGACCAGCGTGGCGCCTCACGGCGTTGCGCGGTGCCCCGTAGACTGGCACGGAGCCCCGCAGCATGGGCACCGTGCCCCTACGGCATTGCGCAGTTCCCCATGGCATTGCACAGCGCCCCACGGATCGGCGCAGTGCCCCACAGCATTGCACGCAGCCCCATGGCGTTGTATGGTGCCCCACAGACCATCATGGACCCTCACGGCATTGCACAGTGCCCCCCATAGACTGGTGCGGAGCCCCACAGCATGGACACCGTGCCCCTACAGCATTTCCCAGTTCCCTACGGCATGGCACAGTGTCGCACGGAGACCCATGGCATTGTATGGTGCCCCATGGCGTTCCATAATGCTCCACAGCCTGGCAAGAGTGCCCCATGGCATTGCATGGTGCCCCACAGACCAGCACAGAGCCTCATGGCGTTGCAGGGTGCCCCATAGACTGGCATGGAGCCCCACGGCATGGGCACAGTGCCCCTACAGCCTTGCGCAGTGCCCCATGGCATTGCGCAGTGCCCTACAGCATGGCACGGAGCCCCATGGCATTGTGCAAGGCCCCACAGCCTGGCAGGGTGCCCCATGGACTGGCACAGTGCCCCACAGCGTTGCACGGTGCCCCGTGGCATTGCATAGTGCCCCACTGCGTGGGAGCCGCGGCACGGAGCAGGGCATTGCACGGTGCCCCATGGCCCAGCACGGTGCCCCACGGCATCGCAGGGCAGCCTGCAGCCTTGCAGGACGCCCCTCGGCCATGGCGCGGTG
>NW_026529638.1:0-76085 GCF_028500815.1 Rissa tridactyla
CCAAAGAGCTTTCCAACGAGGCACGGCTTTCCCTCCTGGCTCTTCGGGCGTGGGAGCTGTCGCCAGAGCCGCGGCCCTACCTGAAAATGCTTCGCAGGCTGGCGTGGCGGCGCCACGTGTTCGCAGGTGTCGCCGAGGCTGACGGCCCCCCGAAAGCCCGCAGCCCCACGGGCTGTGGGGCCACGCGAGCGGCTGCCAAAGAGCTTTCCAACGAGGCACGGCTTTCCTCCTGGCTCTTCGGGCGTGGGAGCTGTCGCAGAGCCGCGGCCCTACCGGAAAATGCTTCGCAGGCTGGTGCGGCGGCGCCACGTGGTCACAGGTGTCGCCGAGGCTGACGGCCGCTGGAAAGCCCGCAGCCCCACTTGCTGTGGGGCAACGCTAACGGCTGCCAAAGAGCTTTCCAATGAGGCACGGCTTTCCCTCCTGGCTCTTCGGGCGTGGCAGCTGTCGCCAGAGCTGCGGCCCTATCGGAAAATGCTTCGCAGGCTGGCGTGGCGGCGCCAAATGGGCACCGGTGTCGCCGAGGCTGACGGCCGCTGGAAAGCCCGCAGCCCCACGGGCTGTGGGGCCACGCGAGCGGCTGCCAAAGAGCTTTCCAACGAGGCACGGCTTTCCCTCCTGGCTCTTCGGGCGTGGGAGCTGTCGCCAGAGCCGCGGCCCTACCGGAAAATGCTTCGCAGGCTGGTGCGGCGGCGCCACGTGGTCACAGGTGTCGCCGAGGCTGACGGCCGCCGGAAAGCCAGCAGCCCCACTTGCTGTTGGGCCACGCTAACGGCTGCCAAAGAGCTTTCCAAGCAGGCACGGCTTTCCCTCCTGGCTCTTCGGGCGTGGGAGCTGTCGCCAGAGCCGCGGCCCTACCGGAAAATGCTTCGCAGGCTGGCGTGGCGGCGCCACGTGGGCACCGGTGTCGCCGAGGCTGACGGCCGCTGGAAAGCCCGCAGCCCCACGGGCTGTGGGGCCACGCGAGCGGCTGCCAAAGAGCTTTCCAACGAGGCACGGCTTTCCCTCCTGGCTCTTCGGGCGTGGGAGCTGTCGCCAGAGCTGCGGCCCTATCGGAAAATGCTTCGCAGGCTGGCGTGGCGGCGCCAAATGGGCACCGGTGTCGCCGAGGCTGACGGCCGCTGGAAAGCCCGCAGCCCCACGGGCTGTGGGGCCACGCGAGCGGCTGCCAAAGAGCTTTCCAACGAGGCACGGCTTTCCCTCCTGGCTCTTCGGGCGTGGGAGCTGTCGCCAGAGCCGCGGCCCTTCTGGAAAATGCTTCGCAGGCTGGCGCGGCGGCGCCACGTGGTCACAGGTGTCGCCGAGGCTGACGGCTGCCTGAAAGCCCGCAGCCCCACGGTCTGTGGGGCCACGCGAGCGGCTGCCAAAGAGCTTTCCAACGAGGCACGGCTTTCCCTCCTGGCTCTTCGGGCGTGGGAGCTGTCGCCAGAGCAGCGGCCCTACCGGAAAATGCTTTGCAGGCTGGCGCAGCGGCGACACGTGGGCTCCAGTGTCGCCGAGGCTGACAGCCGCCGGAAAGCCCGCAGCCCCACGGGCTGTGGGGCCACGCTAACGGCTGCCAAAGAGCTTTCCAAGCAGGCACGGCTTTCCCTCCTGGCTCTTCGGGCGTGGCAGCTGTCGCCAGAGCCGCGGCCCTACCGGAAAATGCTTCGCAGGCTGGCGCGGCGGCGCCATGTGGGCGCCGGAGGCGCTGAGGCTGACGGCCGCCGGAAAGCCCGCAGCCCCACGGGCTGTGGGGCCACGCGAGCGGCTGCCAAAGAGCTTTCCAACGAGGCACGGCTTTCCCTCCTGGCTCTTCGGGCGTGGGAGCTGTCGCCAGAGCCGCGGCCCTACCTGAAAATGCTTCGCAGGCTGGCGTGGCGGCGCCACGTGTTCGCAGGTGTCGCCGAGGCTGACGGCCCCCCGAAAGCCCGCAGCCCCACGGGCTGTGGGGCCACGCGAGCGGCTGCCAAAGAGCTTTCCAACGAGGCACGGCTTTCCCTCCTGGCTCTTCGGGCGTGGGAGCTGTCGCCAGAGCCGCGGCCCTACCGGAAAATGCTTCGCAGGCTGGTGCGGCGGCGCCACGTGGTCACAGGTGTCGCCGAGGCTGACGGCCGCTGGAAAGCCCGCAGCCCCACTTGCTGTGGGGCAACGCTAACGGCTGCCAAAGAGCTTTCCAATGAGGCACGGCTTTCCCTCCTGGCTCTTCGGGCGTGGCAGCTGTCGCCAGAGCTGCGGCCCTATCGGAAAATGCTTCGCAGGCTGGCGTGGCGGCGCCAAATGGGCACCGGTGTCGCCGAGGCTGACGGCCGCTGGAAAGCCCGCAGCCCCACGGGCTGTGGGGCCACGCGAGCGGCTGCCAAAGAGCTTTCCAACGAGGCACGGCTTTCCCTCCTGGCTCTTCGGGCGTGGGAGCTGTCGCCAGAGCCGCGGCCCTACCGGAAAATGCTTCGCAGGCTGGGTGCGGCGGCGCCACGTGGTCACAGGTGTCGCCGAGGCTGACGGCCGCCGGAAAGCCAGCAGCCCCACTTGCTGTTGGGCCACGCTACGGCTGCCAAAGAGCTTTCCAAGCAGGCACGGCTTTCCCTCCTGGCTCTTCGGGCGTGGGAGCTGTCGCCAGAGCCGCGGCCCCTACCGGAAAATGCTTCGCAGGCTGGCGTGGCGGCGCCACGTGGGCACCGGTGTCGCCGAGGCTGACGGCCGCTGGAAAGCCCGCAGCCCCACGGGCTGTGGGGCCACGCGAGCGGCTGCCAAAGAGCTTTCCAACGAGGCACGGCTTTCCCTCCTGGCTCTTCGGGCGTGGGAGCTGTCGCCAGAGCTGCGGCCCTATCGGAAAATGCTTCGCAGGCTGGCGTGGCGGCGCCAAATGGGCACCGGTGTCGCCGAGGCTGACGGCCGCTGGAAAGCCCGCAGCCCCACGGGCTGTGGGGCCACGCGAGCGGCTGCCAAAGAGCTTTCCAACGAGGCACGGCTTTCCCTCCTGGCTCTTCGGGCGTGGGAGCTGTCGCCAGAGACGCGGCCCTACCGGAAAATGCTTCGCAGGCTGGTGCGGCGGCGCCACGTGGTCACAGGTGTCGCCGAGGCTGACGGCCGCCGGAAAGCCCGCAGCCCCACTTGCTGTTGGGCCACGCTAACGGCTGCCAAAGAGCTTTCCAAGGAGGCACGGCTTTCCCTCCTGGCTCTTCGGGCGTGGGAGCTGTCGCCAGAGCCGCGGCCCTACCGGGAAATGCTTCGCAGGCTGGCTCGGTGGTGCCACGTGGGCGCCGGTGTCGCCGAGGCTGATGGCCCCCGGAAAGCCCGCAGCCCCACGGGCTGTGGGGCCACGCGAGCGGCTGCCAAAGAGCTTTCCAACGAGGCACGTCTTTCCGTCCTGGCTCTTCGGGCGTGGGAGCTGTCGCCAGAGCCGCAGCCCTACCGGAAAATGCTTCGCAGGCTGGTGCGGGCGGCGCCACGTGGTCGCAGGTGTCGCCGAGGCTGACGGCCGCTGGAAAGCCCGCAGCCCCACTTGCTGTGGGGCCACGCGAATGGATGCCAAAGAGCTTTCCAATGAGGCACGGCTTTCCCTCCTGGCTCTTCGGGCGTGGGAGCTGTCGCCAGAGCCGCGGCCCTACTGGAAAATGCTTTGCAGGCTGGCGCGGCGGGCGCCACGTGGGCACCGGTGTCGCCGAGGCTGTCGGCCGCCGGGAAGCCCGCAGCCCCACGGGCTGTGGGGCCACGCGAGCGGCTGCCAAAGAGCTTTCAACGAGGCACGGCTTTCCCTCCTGGCTCTTCGGGCGTGGGAGCTGTCGCCAGAGCCGCGGCCCCTACCTGAAAATGCTTCGCAGGCTGGCACAGCCGCGCCACGTGGGCGCCGGAGGCGCCGAGGCTGACGGCCGTTGGAAAGCCCGCAGCCCCACTTGCTGTGGGGCCACGCGAGCGGCTGCCCAAAGAGCTTTCAAGGAGGCACGGCTTTCCCTCCTGGCTCTTCGGGCGTGGGGAGTTTGTCGCCAGAGCCGCGGCCCTACCGGAAAATGCTTCGCAGGCTGGCACGGCCACGGCCACGTGGGCGACGGAGGCGCTGAGGCTGACGGCCGCCGGAAAGCCCGCAGCCCCACGGGCTGTGGGGCCACGCGAGCGGCTGCCAAAGAGCTTTCCAACGAGGCACGGCTTTCCCTCCTGGCTCTTCGGGCGTGGGGAGCTGTCGCCAGAGCCGCGGCCCTACCAGAAAATGCTTCGCAGGCTGGCGTGGCGGGCGCCACGTGGGCGCCGGTTTCGCTGAGGCTGACGGCCGCTGGGAAAGCCCGCAGCCCCACGGGCTGTGAGGCCACGCGAACGGCTGCCAAAGAGCTTTCCAAGGAGGCACGGCTTTCCCTCCTGGCTCTTCGGGCGTGGGAGCTGTCGCCAGAGCCGCGGCCCCTACCGGAAAATGCTTCGCAGGCTGGTGCGGCGGCGCCACGTGGTCACAGGTTTCGCCGAGGCTAACGGCCGCCGGAAAGCCCGCAGCCCCACTTGCTGTGGGGCCACGCTAACGGCTGACAAAGAGCTTTCAACGAGGCACGGCTTTCCCTCCTGGCTCTTCGGGCGTGGAGCTGTCGCCAGAGCTGCGGCCCCTATCGGAAAATGCTTCGCAGGCTGGCGTGGGCGGCGCCAAATGGGCACCGGTGTCGCCGAGGCTGACGGCCGCTGGAAAGCCCGCAGCCCCACGGGCTGTGGGGCCACGCGAGCGGCTGCCAAAGAGCTTTCCAACGAGGCACGGCTTTCCCTCCTGGCTCTTTCGGGCGTGGGAGCTGTCGCCAGAGCCGCGGCCCTTCTGGAAAATGCTTCGCAGGCTGGCGCGGCGGCGCCACGTGGTCACAGGTGTCGCCGAGGCTGACGGCTGCCTGAAAGCCCGCAGCCCCACGGGCTGTGGGGCCACGCGAGCGGCTGCCAAAGAGCTTTCCAACGAGGCACGGCTTTCCCTCCTGGCTCTTCGGGCGTGGGAGCTGTCGCCAGAGCAGCGGCCTTACCGGAAAATGCTTTGCAGGCTGGCGCAGCGGCGACACGTGGGCTCCAGTGTCGCCGAGGCTGACAGCCGCCGGAAAGCCCGCAGCCCCACGGGCTGTGGGGCCACGCGAGCGGCTGCCAAAGATCTTTCCAAGGAGGCACAGCTTTCCCTCCTGGCTCTTCGGGGCGTGGCAGCTGTCGCCAGAGCCGCGGCCCTACCGGAAAATGCTTCGCAGGCTGGCGCGGCGGCGCCATGTGGGCGCCGGAGGCGCTGAGGCTGACGGCCGCCGGAAAGCCCGCAGCCCCACGGGCTGTGGGGCCACGCGAGCGGCTGCCAAAGAGCTTTCCAACGAGGCACGGCTTTCCCTCCTGGCTCTTCGGGCGTGGGAGCTGTCGCCAGAGCCGCGGCCCTACCTGAAAATGCTTCGCAGGCTGGCGTGGCGGCGCCACGTGTTCGCAGGTGTCGCCGAGGCTGACGGCCCCCCGAAAGCCCGCAGCCCCACGGGCTGTGGGGCCACGCGAGCGGCTGCCAAAGAGCTTTCCAACGAGGCACGGCTTTCCCTCCTGGCTCTTCGGGGCGTGGGAGCTGTCGCCAGAGCCCGCGGCCCTACCGGAAAATGCTTCGCAGGCTGGTGCGGCGGCGCCACGTGGTCACAGGTGTCGCCGAGGCTGACGGCCCGCTGGAAAGCCCGCAGCACCACTTGCTGTGGGGCAACGCTAACGGCTGCCAAAGAGCTTTCCAACGAGGCACGGCTTTCCCTCCTGGCACTTCGGGCGTGGCAGCTGTCGCCAGAGCTGCGGCCCTATCGGAAAATGCTTCGCAGGCTGGCGTGGCGGCGCCAAATGGGCACCGGTGTCGCCGAGGCTGACGGCCGCTGGAAAGCCCGCAGCCCCACGGGCTGAGGGGCCACGCGAGCGGCTGCCAAAGAGCTTTCAACGAGGCACGGCTTTCCCTCCTGGCTCTTCGGGCGTGGGAGCTGTCGCCAGAGCCGCGGCCCTACCGGAAAATGCTTCGCAGGCTGGTGCGGCGGCGCCACGTGGTCACAGGTGTCGCCGAGGCTGACGGCCGCCGGAAAGCCAGCAGCCCCCACTTGCTGTTGGGCCACGCTAACGGCTGCCAAAGAGCTTTCCAACGAGGCACGGCTTTCCCTCCTGGCTCTTCGGGCGTGGCAGCTGTCGCCAGAGCCGCGGCCCTACCGGAAAATGCTTCGCAGGCTGGCGTGGCGGCGCCACGTGGGCACCGGTGTCGCCGAGGCTGACGGCCGCTGGAAAGCCCGCAGCCCCACGGGCTGTGGGGCCACGCGAGCGGCTGCCAAAGAGCCTTTCCAACGAGGCACGGCTTTCCCTCCTGGCTCTTCGGGCGTGGGAGCTGTCGCCAGAGCCGCGGCCCTACCGGAAAATGCTTCGCAGGCTGGCGTGGCGGCGCCCAAATGGGCACCGGTGTCGCCGAGGCTGACGGCCGCTGGAAAGCCCGCAGCCCCGCGGGCTGTGGGGCCACGCGAGCGGCTGCCAAAGAGCTTTCCCAAGGAGGCACGGCTTTCCCTCCTGGCTCTTCGGGCGTGGGAGCTGTCGCCAGAGTCACGGCCCTACCGGAAAATGCTTCGCAGGCTGGTGCGGGGGCGCCACGTGGGCGCTGGAGGCGCTGAGGCTGACGGCCGCTGGAAAGCCCGCAGCCCCACTTGCTGTGGGGCCACGTGAGTGGCTGCCAAAGAGCTTTCCAACGAGGCACGGCTTTCCCTCCTGGCTCTTCGGGCGTGGGAGCTGTCGACAGAATCACGGCCCTACCGGAAAATGCTTCGCAGGCCGGCACGGCCACGCCACGTGGGCGACGGAGGCGCTGAGGCTGACGGCCCGCCGGAAAGCCCGCAGCCCCACGGGCTGTGGGGCCACGCGAGCGGCTGCCAAAGAGCTTTCCAACGAGGCACGGCTTTCCCTCCTGGCTCTTCGGGCGTGGGAGCTGTCGCCAGAGCCGCGGCCCTACCGGAAAATGCTTCGCAGGCTGGCGTGGCGGCGCCACGTGGGCGCCGGTTTCGCCGAGGCTGACGGCCGCCGGAAAGCCCGCAGCCCCACGGGCTGTGGGGCCACGCGAATGGCTGCCAAAGAGCTTTCCAACGAGGCACAGCTTTCCCTCCTGGCTCTTCGGGCGTGGGAGCTGTCGCCAGAGCCGCGGCCCCTACCGGAAAATGCTTCCCAGGCTGGTTGCGGGGGCGCCACGTGGTCACAGGTGTCGCCGAGGCTGACGGCCGCTGGAAAGCCCGCAGCACCACTTGCTGTGGGGCAACCCTAACGGCTGCCAAAGAGCTTTCCAACGAGGCACGGCTTTCCCTCCTGGCTCTTCGGGCGTGGGAGCTGTCGCCAGAGCAGCGGCCCTACCGGAAAATGCTTTGCAGGCTGGCGCAGCGGCGACACGTGGGCTCCGGTGTCGCCGAGGCTGACAGCCACCGGAAAGCCCGCAGCCCCACGGGCTGTGGGGCCACGCGAGCGGCTGCCAAAAGAGCTTTCCAACGAGGCACGGCTTTCCCCTCCTGGCTCTTCGGGCGTGGCAGCTGTCGCCAGAGCCGCGGCCCTACTGGAAAATGCTTCGCAGGCTGGCGCGGCGGCGCCATGTGGGCGCCGGAGGCGCTGAGGCTGACGGCCGCCGGAAAGCCCGCAGCCCCACGGGCTGTGGGGCCACGCGAGCGGCTGCCAAAGAGCTTTCCAACGAGGCACGGCTTTCCCTCCTGGCTCTTCGGGCGTGGGAGCTGTCGCCAGAGCCGCGGCCCTACCGGAAAAATGCTTCGCAGGCTGGCGTGGCGGCGCCACGTGGGCGCCGGTTTCGCCGAGGCTGACGGCCCCCCCGAAAGCCCGCAGCCCCACGGGCTGTGGGGCCACGCGAGCGGCTGCCAAAGAGCTTTCCAACGAGGCACGGCTTTCCCCTCCTGGCTCTTCGGGCGTGGGAGCTGTCGCCAGAGCCGCGGCCCTACCGGAAAATGCTTCGCAGGCTGGTGCGGCGGCGCCACGTGGTCACAGGTGTCGCCGAGGCTGACGGCCGCTGGAAAGCCCGCAGCACCACGGGCTGTGGGGCCACGCGAGCGGCTGCCAAAGAACTTTCCAACGAGGGCACGGCTTTCCCTCCTGGCTCTTCGGGCGTGGGAGCTGTCGCCAGAGCCGCGGCCCTACCTGAAAATGCTTCGCAGGCTGGCGTGGCGGCGCCACGTGGGCGCCGGTTTCGCCGAGGCTGACGGCCCCCCGAAAGCCCGCAGCCCCACGGGCTGTGGGGCCACGCGAACGGCTGCCAAAGAGCTTTCCAACGAGGCACGGCTTTCCCTCCTGGCTCTTCGGGCATGGGAGCTGTCGCCAGAGCCGCGGCCCTACCGGAAAATGCTTCGCAGGCTGGTGCGGCGGCGCCACGTGGTCACAGGTGTCGCCGAGGCTGACGGCCGCCGGAAAGCCCGCAGCCCCACTTGCTGTTGGGCCACGCTAACGGCTGCCAAAGAGCTTTCCAACGAGGCACGGCTTTCCCTCCTGGCTCTTCGGGCGTGGGAGCTGTCGCCAGAGCCGCGGCCCTACCGGAAAATGCTTCGCAGGCTGGCGTGGGCGGCGCCACGTGGGCACCGGTGTCGCCGAGGCTGACGGCCGCTGGAAAGCCCGCAGCCCCACGGGCTGTGGGGCCACGCGAGCGGCTGCCAAAGAGCTTTCCAACGAGGCACGGCTTTCCCTCCTGGCTCTTCGGGCGTGGGGAGCTGTCGCCAGAGCCGCGGCCCTACCGGAAAATGCTTCGCAGGCTGGCGTGGCGGCGCCAAATGGGCACCGGTGTCGCCGAGGCTGACGGCCTCTGGAAAGCCCGCAGCCCCCACGGGCTGTGGGGCCACGCGAGCGGCTGCCAAAGAGCTTTCCAACGAGGCACGGCTTTCCCTCCTGGCTCTTCGGGCGTGGGAGCTGTCGCCAGAGCCGCGGCCCCTACCGGAAAATGCTTCGCAGGCTGGCTTGGCGGTGCCACGTGGGCGCCGGTTGTCGCCGAGGCTGACGGCCGCTGGAAAGCCCGCAGCCCCACTTGCTGTGGGGCCACGCGAGTGGCTGCCAAAGAGCTTTCCAACGAGGCACGGCTTTCCCTCCTGGCTCTTCGGGCGTGGCAGCTGTCGCCAGAGCCGCGGCCCTACTGGAAAATGCTTCGCAGGCTGGCGCGGCGGCGCCATGTGGGCGCCGGAGGCGCTGAGGCTGACGGCCGCCGGAAAGCCCGCAGCCCCACGGGCTGTGGGGCCACGCGAGCGGCTGCCAAAGAGCTTTCCAACGAGGCACGGCTTTCCCTCCTGGCTCTTCGGGCGTGGGAGCTGTCGCCAGAGCCGCGGCCCTACCGGAAAATGCTTCGCAGGCTGGCACGGCCGCGCCACGTGGGCGCCGGTTTCGCCGAGGCTGACGGCCCCCCCGAAAGCCCGCAGCCCCACGGGCTGTGGGGCCACGCGAGCGGCTGCCAAAGAGCTTTCCAACGAGGCACGGCTTTCCCTCCTGGCTCTTCGGGCGTGGGAGCTGTCGCCAGAGCCGCGGCCCCTACCGGAAAATGCTTCGCAGGCTGGTGCGGCGGCGCCACGTGGTCACAGGTGTCGCCGAGGCTGACGGCCGCTGGAAAGCCCGCAGCACCACGGGCTGTGGGGCCACGCGAGCGGCTGCCAAAGAACTTTCCAACGAGGCACGGCTTTCCCCTCCTGGCTCTTCGGGCGTGGGAGCTGTCGCCAGAGCCGCGGCCCTACCTGAAAATGCTTCGCAGTCTGGCGTGGCGGCGCCACGTGGGCGCCGGTTTCGCCGAGGCTGACGGCCCCCCGAAAGCCCGCAGCCCCACGGGCTGTGGGGCCACGCGAACGGCTGCCAAAGAGCTTTCCAACGAGGCACGGCTTTCCCTCCTGGCTCTTCGGGCATGGGAGCTGTCGCCAGAGCCGCGGCCCTACCGGAAAAATGCTTCGCAGGCTGGTTGCGGCGGCGCCACGTGGTCACAGGTGTCGCCGAGGCTGACGGCCGCCGGAAAGCCCGCAGCCCCACTTGCTGTTGGGCCACGCTAACGGCTGCCAAAGAGCTTTCCAACGAGGCACGGCTTTCCCTCCTGGCTCTTCGGGCGTGGGAGCTGTCGCCAGAGCCGCGGCCCTACCGGAAAATGCTTCGCAGGCTGGCGTGGCGGCGCCACGTGGGCACCGGGTGTCGCCGAGGCTGACGGCCGCTGGAAAGCCCGCAGCCCCACGGGCTGTGGGGCCACGCGAGCGGCTGCCAAAGAGCTTTTCCAACGAGGCACGGCTTTCCCTCCTGGCTCTTCGGGCGTGGGAGCTGTCGCCAGAGCCGCGGCCCTACCGGAAAATGCTTCGCAGGCTGGCGTGGCGGCGCCAAATGGGCACCGGTGTCGCCGAGGCTGACGGCCTCTGGAAAGCCCGCAGCCCCACGGGCTGTGGGGCCACGCGAGCGGCTGCCAAAGAGCTTTCCAACGAGGCACGGCCTTTCCCTCCTGGCTCTTCGGGCGTGGGAGCTGTCGCCAGAGCCGCGGCCCTACCGGAAAATGCTTCGCAGGCTGGCTTGGCGGTGCCCACGTGGGCGCCGGTGTCGCCGAGGCTGACGGCCCGCTGGAAAGCCCGCAGCCCCACTTGCTGTGGGGCCACGCGAGTGGCTGCCAAAGAGCTTTCCAACGAGGCACGGCTTTCCCCTCCTGGCTCTTCGGGCGTGGCAGCTGTCGCCAGATTCACGGCCCTACCGGAAAATGCTTCGCAGGCTGGCACGGCCACGCCACGTGGGCGACGGAGGCGCTGAGGGCTGACGGCCGCCGGAAAGCCCGCAGCCCGACGGGCTGTGGGGCCACGCGAGCGGCTGCCAAAGAGCTTTCCAACGAGGCACGGCTTTCCCTCCTGGCTCTTCGGGCGTGGGAGCTGTCGCCAGAGCCGCGGCCCTACCTGAAAATGCTTCGCAGGCTGGCGTGGCGGCGCCACGTGGGCGCCGGTTTCGCCGAGGCTGACGGCCGCTGGAAAGCCCGCAGCCCCACGGGCTGTGGGGCCACGCGAACGGCTGCCAAAGAGCTTTCCAACGAGGCACGGCTTTCCCTCCTGGCTCTTCGGGCGTGGGAGCTGTCGCCAGAGCCGCGGCCCTACCGGAAAATGCTTCGCAGGCTGGTGCAGCGGCGCCACGTGGTCACAGGTGTCGCCGAGGCTGACGGCCGCTGGAAAGCCCGCAGCACCACTTGCTGTGGGGCAACGCTAACGGCTGCCAAAGAGCTTTCCAAGGAGGCACGGCTTTCCCTCCTGGCTCTTCGGGCGTGGCAGCTGTCGCCAGAGCTGCGGCCCTATCGGAAAATGCTTCGCAGGCTGGCGTGGCGGCGCCAAATGGGCACCGGTGTCGCCGAGGCTGACGGCCGCTGGAAAGCCCGCAGCCCCACGGGCTGTGGGGCCACGCGAGCGGCTGCCAAAGAGCTTTCCCAACGAGGCACGGCTTTCCCTCCTGGCTCTTCGGGCGTGGGAGCTGTCGCCAGAGCCGCGGCCCTACCGGAAAATGCTTCGCAGGCTGGTGCGGCGGCGCCACGTGGTCACAGGTGTCGCCGAGGCTGACGGCCGCCGGAAAGCCCGCAGCCCCACGGGCTGTGGGGCCACGCGAGCGGCTGCCAAAGAGCTTTCCAACGAGGCACGGCTTTCCGTCCTGGCTCTTCGGGCATGGGAGCTGTCGCCAGAGCCGCGGCCCTACCAGAAAATGCTTTGCAGGCTGGCCTGGCGGCGCCACGTGCGCGCCGGTGGCGCCGAGGCTGACGGCCGCCGGAAAGCCCGCAGCCCCACGGCTGTGGGGCTGCGCGAGCGGCTGCCAAAGAGCTTTACAACGAGGCACGGCTTTCCCTCCTGGCTCTTCGGGCGTGGGAGCTGTCGCCAGAGCCGCGGCCCTACCGGAAAATGCTTCGCAGGCTGGCGTGGCGGCGACACGTGGGCGCCGGTTGTCGCCGAGGCTGACGGCCGCTGGAAAGCCCGCAGCCCCCACGGGCTGTGGGGCCACGCGAGCGGCTGCCAAAGAGCTTTCCAAGGAGGCACGTCTTTCCGTCCTGGCTCTTCGGGCGTGGGAGCTGTCGCCAGAGCAGCGGCCCTACCGGAAAATGCTTCGCAGGGTGGTGCGGGGGCGCCACGTGGTCACAGGTGTCGCCGAGGCTGACGGCCGCTGGAAAGCCCGCAGCCCCACTTGCTGTGGGGCCACGCGAGCGGCTGCCAAAGAGCTTTCCAACGAGGCACGGCTTTCCGTCCTGGCTCTTCGGGCATGGGAGCTGTCGCCAGAGCCGCGGCCCTACCAGAAAATGCTTCGCAGGCTGGCGTGGCGGCGCCAAGTGGGCACCGGTGGCGCCGATGCTGATGGCCGCCGGAAAGCCCGCAGCCCCACGGGCTGTGGGGCCACGCGAGCGGCTGCCAAAGAACTTTCCAACGAGGCACGGCTTTCCCTCCTGGCTCTTCGGGCGTGGGAGCTGTCGCCAGAGCCGCGGCCCTACCTGAAAATGCTTCGCAGGCTGGCGTGGCGGCGCCACGTGGGCGCCGGTTTCGCCGAGGCTGACGGCCCCCCGAAAGCCCGCAGCCCCACGGGCTGTGGGGCCACGCGAGCGGCTGCCAAAGAGCTTTCCAACGAGGCACGGCTTTCCCTCCTGGCTCTTCGGGCATGGGAGCTGTCGCCAGAGCCGCGGCCCTACCGGAAAATGCTTCGCAGGCTGGTGCGGCGGCGCCACGTGGTCACAGGTGTCGCCGAGGCTGACGGCCGCCGGAAAGCCCGCAGCCCCACTTGCTGTTGGGCCACGCTAACGGCTGCCAAAGAGCTTTCCAACGAGGCACGGCTTTCCCTCCTGGCTCTTCGGGCGTGGGAGCTGTCGCCAGAGCCGCGGCCCTACCGGAAAATGCTTCGCAGGCTGGCGTGGCGGCGCCACGTGGGCACCGGTGTCGCCGAGGCTGACGGCCGCTGGAAAGCCCGCAGCCCCACGGGCTGTGGGGCCACGCGAGCGGCTGCCAAAGAGCTTTCCAACGAGGCACGGCTTTCCCTCCTGGCTCTTCGGGCGTGGGAGCTGTCGCCAGAGCCGCGGCCCTACCGGAAAATGCTTCGCAGGCTGGCGTGGCGGCGCCAAATGGGCACCGGTGTCGCCGAGGCTGACGGCCTCTGGAAAGCCCGCAGCCCCACGGGCTGTGGGGCCACGCGAGCGGCTGCCAAAGAGCTTTCCAACGAGGCACGGCTTTCCCTCCTGGCTCTTCGGGCGTGGGAGCTGTCGCCAGAGCCGCGGCCCTACCGGAAAATGCTTCGCAGGCTGGCTTGGCGGTGCCACGTGGGCGCCGGTGTCGCCGAGGCTGACGGCCGCTGGAAAGCCCGCAGCCCCACTTGCTGTGGGGCCACGCGAGTGGCTGCCAAAGAGCTTTCCAACGAGGCACGGCTTTCCCTCCTGGCTCTTCGGGCGTGGCAGCTGTCGCCAGATTCACGGCCCTACCGGAAAATGCTTCGCAGGCTGGCACGGCCACGCCACGTGGGCGACGGAGGCGCTGAGGCTGACGGCCGCCGGAAAGCCCGCAGCCCGACGGGCTGTGGGGCCACGCGAGAGCGGCTGCCAAAGAGCTTTCCAACGAGGCACGGCTTTCCCTCCTGGCTCTTCGGGCGTGGGAGCTGTCGCCAGAGCCGCGGCCCTACCAGAAAATGCTTTGCAGGCTGGCCTGGCGGCGCCACGTGGGCGCCGGTTTCGCCGAGGCTGACGGCCGCTGGAAAGCCCGCAGCCCCACGGGCTGTGGGGCCACGCGAACGGCTGCCAAAGAGCTTTCCAACGAGGCACGTCTTTCCGTCCTGGCTCTTCGGGCGTGGGAGCTGTCGCCAGAGCCGCGGCCCTACCGGGAAAATGCTTCGCAGGCTGGTGCAGCGGCGCCACGTGGTCACAGGTGTCGCCGAGGCTGACGGCCGCTGGAAAGCCCGCAGCACCACTTGCTGTGGGGCAACGCTAACGGCTGCCAAAGAGCTTTCCAAGGAGGCACGGCTTTCCCTCCTGGCTCTTCGGGCGTGGCAGCTGTCGCCAGAGCTGCGGCCCTATCGGAAAATGCTTCGCAGGCTGGCGTGGCGGCGCCAAATGGGCACCGGTGTCGCCGAGGCTGACGGCCGCTGGAAAGCCCGCAGCCCCACGGGCTGTGGGGCCACGCGAGCGGCTGCCAAAGAGCTTTCCAACGAGGCACGGCTTTCCCTCCTGGCTCTTCGGGCGTGGGAGCTGTCGCCAGAGCCGCGGCCCTACCGGAAAATGCTTCGCAGGCTGGTGCGGCGGCGCCACGTGGTCACAGGTGTCGCCGAGGCTGACGGCCGCCGGAAAGCCCGCAGCCCCACGGGCTGTGGGGCCACGCGAGCGGCTGCCAAAGAGCTTTCCAACGAGGCACGGCTTTCCCTCCTGGCTCTTCGGGCATGGGAGCTGTCGCCAGAGCCGCGGCCCTACCAGAAAATGCTTTGCAGGCTGGCCTGGCGGCGCCACGTGCGCGCCGGTGGCGCCGAGGCTGACGGCCGCCGGAAAGCCCGCAGCCCCACGGGCTGTGGGGCTGCGCGAGCGGCTGCCAAAGAGCTTTACAACGAGGCACGGCTTTCCCTCCTGGCTCTTCGGGCGTGGGAGCTGTCGCCAGAGCCGCGGCCCTACCGGAAAATGCTTCGCAGGCTGGCGTGGCGGCGACACGTGGGCGCCGGTGTCGCCGAGGCTGACGGCCGCTGGAAAGCCCGCAGCCCCACGGGCTGTGGGGCCACGCGAGCGGCTGCCAAAGAGCTTTCCAAGGAGGCACGTCTTTCCGTCCTGGCTCTTCGGGCGTGGGAGCTGTCGCCAGAGCAGCGGCCCTACCGGAAAATGCTTCGCAGGGTGGTGCGGGGGCGCCACGTGGTCACAGGTGTCGCCGAGGCTGACAGCCGCTGGAAAGCCCGCAGCCCCACTTGCTGTGGGGCCACGCGAGCGGCTGCCAAAGAGCTTTCCAACGAGGCACGGCTTTCCGTCCTGGCTCTTCGGGCATGGGAGCTGTCGCCAGAGCCGCGGCCCTACCAGAAAATGCTTCGCAGGCTGGCGTGGCGGCGCCAAGTGGGCACCGGTGGCGCCGATGCTGATGGCCGCCGGAAAGCCCGCAGCCCCACGGGCTGTGGGGCCACACGAGCGGCTGCCAAAGAGCTTTCCAACGAGGCACGGCTTTCCCTCCTGGCTCTTCGGGCGTGGGAGCTGTCGCCAGAGCCGCGGCCCTACCGGAAAATGCTTCGCAGGCTGGCTTGGCGGTGCCACGTGGGCGCCGGTGTCGCCGAGGCTGACGGCCGCTGGAAAGCCCGCAGCCCCACTTGCTGTGGGGCCACGCGAGTGGCTGCCAAAGAGCTTTCCAACGAGGCACGGCTTTCCCTCCTGGCTCTTCGGGCGTGGCAGCTGTCGCCAGATTCACGGCCCTACCGGAAAATGCTTCGCAGGCTGGCACGGCCACGCCACGTGGGCGACGGAGGCGCTGAGGCTGACGGCCGCCGGAAAGCCCGCAGCCCGACGGGCTGTGGGGCCACGCGAGCGGCTGCCAAAGAGCTTTCCAACGAGGCACGGCTTTCCCTCCTGGCTCTTCGGGCGTGGGAGCTGTCGCCAGAGCCGCGGCCCTACCTGAAAATGCTTCGCAGGCTGGCGTGGCGGCGCCACGTGGGCGCCGGTTTCGCCGAGGCTGACGGCCGCTGGAAAGCCCGCAGCCCCACGGGCTGTGGGGCCACGCGAACGGCTGCCAAAGAGCTTTCCAACGAGGCACGGCTTTCCCTCCTGGCTCTTCGGGCGTGGGAGCTGTCGCCAGAGCCGTGGCCCTACCGGAAAATGCTTCGCAGGCTGGTGCAGCGGCGCCACGTGGTCACAGGTGTCGCCGAGGCTGACGGCCGCTGGAAAGCCCGCAGCACCACTTGCTGTGGGGCAACGCTAACGGCTGCCAAAGAGCTTTCCAAGGAGGCACGGCTTTCCCTCCTGGCTCTTCGGGTGTGGCAGCTGTCGCCAGAGCTGCGGCCCTATCGGAAAATGCTTCGCAGGCTGGCGTGGCGGCGCCAAATGGGCACCGGTGTCGCTGAGGCTGACGGCCGCTGGAAAGCCCGCAGCCCCACGGGCTGTGGGGCCACGCGAGCGGCTGCCAAAGAGCTTTCCAACGAGGCACGGCTTTCCCTCCTGGCTCTTCGGGCGTGGGAGCTGTCGCCAGAGCCGCGGCCCTACCGGAAAATGCTTCGCAGGCTGGTGCGGCGGCGCCACGTGGTCACAGGTGTCGCCGAGGCTGACGGCCGCCGGAAAGCCCGCAGCCCCACGGGCTGTGGGGCCACGCGAGCGGCTGCCAAAGAGCTTTCCAACGAGGCACGGCTTTCCGTCCTGGCTCTTCGGGCATGGGAGCTGTCGCCAGAGCCGCGGCCCTACCAGAAAATGCTTTGCAGGCTGGCCTGGCGGCGCCACGTGCGCGCCGGTGGCGCCGAGGCTGACGGCCGCCGGAAAGCCCGCAGCCCCACGGGCTGTGGGGCTGCGCGAGCGGCTGCCAAAGAGCTTTCCAACGAGGCACGGCTTTCCCTCCTGGCTCTTCGGGCGTGGGAGCTGTCGCCAGAGCTGCGGCCCTACCGGAAAATGCTTCGCAGGCTGGCGTGGCGGCGACACGTGGGCGCCGGTGTCGCCGAGGCTGACGGCCGC
Source organism: Rissa tridactyla (assembly GCF_028500815.1). Taxonomy (NCBI): domain Eukaryota; kingdom Metazoa; phylum Chordata; class Aves; order Charadriiformes; family Laridae; genus Rissa; species Rissa tridactyla. The sequence goes on from NW_026529638.1 coordinate 16,577, forward strand.
TGGAAAGCCCGCAGCCCCACGGGCTGTGGGGCCACGCGAGCGGCTGCCAAAGAGCTTTCCAAGGAGGCACGTCTTTCCGTCCTGGCTCTTCGGGCGTGGGAGCTGTCGCCAGAGCCGCGCCCTACCGGAAAATGCTTCGCAGGCTGGTGCGGGGGCGCCACGTGGTCACAGGTGTCGCCGAGGCTGACGGCCGCCGGAAAGCCCGCAGCCCCACTTGCTGTGGGGCCACGCTAACGGCTGCCAAAGAGCTTTCCAACGAGGCACGGCTTTCCCTCCTGGCTCTTCGGGCGTGGGAGCTGTCGCCAGAGCCGCGGCCCTACCGGAAAATGCTTTGCAGGCTGGCGCGGCGGCGCCACGTGGGCACCGGTGTCGCCGAGGCTGACGACCACCGGAAAGCCCGCAGCCCCACGGGCTGTGGGGCCACGCAAGCGACTGCCAAAGAGCTTTCCAACGAGGCACGGCTTTCCCTCCTGACTCTTCGGGCATGGGAGCTGTCGCCAGAGCCGCAGCCCTACCGGAAAATGCTTTGCAGGCTGGCCTGGCGGCGCCACGTGGGCGCCGGTGGCGCCGAGGCTGACGGCCGCCGGAAAACCCGCAGCCCCACGGGCTGTGGGGCCACGCGAGCGGCTGCCAAAGAGCTTTCCAACGAGGCACGGCTTTCCCTCCTGGCTCTTCGGGCGTGGGAGTTGTCGCCAGAGCCGCGGCCCTACCGGAAAATGCTTCGCAGGCTGGCCTGGCGGCGACACGTGGGCGCCGGTTTCGCCGAGGCTGACAGCCGCTGGAAAGCCCGCAGCCCCACGGGCTGTGGGGCCATGCGAGCGGCTGCCAAAGAGCTTTCCAACGAGGCACGGCTTTCCCTCCTGGCTCTTCGGGCGTGGGAGCTGTCGCCAGAGCCGCGGCCCTACTGGAAAATGCTTCGCAGGCTGGTGCGGGGGCGCCACGTGGTCACAGGTGTCGCCGAGGCTGACGGCCGCCGGAAAGCCCGCAGCCCCACTTGCTGTGGGGCCACGCTAATGGCTGCCAAAGAGCTTTCCAAGGAGGCACGGCTTTCCCTCCTGGCTCTTCGGGCGTGGGAGCTGTCGCCAGAGCCGCGGCCCTACTGGAAAATGCTTTGCAGGCTGGCGCGGCGGCGCCACGTGGGCACCGGTGTCGCCGAGGCTGTCGGCCGCCGGAAAGCCCGCAGCCCCACGGGCTGTGGGGCCACGCGAGCGGCTGCCAAAGAGCTTTCCAACGAGGCACGGCTTTCCCTCCTGGCTCTTCGGGCGTGGGAGCTGTCGCCAGAGCCGCGGCCCTACCGGGAAATGCTTCGCAGTCTGGAGCGGCGGCGCCACGTGGGCACCGGTGTCGCCGAGGCTGACGACCGCCGGAAAGCCCGCAGCCCCACGGGCTGTGGGGCCACACGAGCGGCTGCCAAAGAGCTTTCCAACGAGGCACGGCTTTCCCTCCTGGCTCTTCGGGCGTGGGAGCTGTCGCCAGAGCCACGGCCCTACCGAAAAATGCTTCGCAGGCTGGCACGGCCGCGCCACGTGAGCGCCGGAGGCGCCGAGGCTGACGGCCGCTGGAAAGCCCGCAGCCCCACTTGCTGTGGGGCCACGCGAGCGGCTGCCAAAGAGCTTTCCAACGAGGCACGGCTTTCCCTCCTGGCTCTTCGGGCATGGGAGCTGTCGCCAGAGCCGCGGCCCTACCGGAAAATGCTTCGCAGGCTGGCGCGGTGGCGCCACGTGGGCGCCGGTGTCGCCGAGGCTGATGGCTGCCGGAAAGCCCGCAGCCCCACGGGCTGTGGGGCCACGCGAGCGGCTGCCAAAGAGCTTTCCAACGAGGCACGGCTTTCCCTCCTGGCTCTTCGGGCGTGGGAGCTGTCGCCAGAGCTGCGGCCCTATCGGAAAATGCTTCGCAGGCTGGCGCGGCGGCGCCACGTGGGCGCCGGTGTCGCCGAGTCTGACGGCCGCCGGAAAGCGCGCAGCCCCACGGGCTGTGGGGCCGCGCGAGCGGCTGCCAAAGAGCTTTCCAACGAGGCACGGCTTTCCCTCCTGGCTCTTCGGGCGTGGCAGCTGTCGCCAGAGCCGCGGCCCTACCAGAAAATGCTTCGCAGGCTGGCCTGGCGGCACCACGTGGGCGCCGGTGTCGCCGAGGCTGACGGCCGCTGGAAAGCCCGCAGCCCCACGGGCTGTGGGGCCACGCGAGCGGCTGCCAAAGAGCTTTCCAAGGAGGCACGTCTTTCCGTCCTGGCTCTTCGGGCGTGGGAGCTGTCGCCAGAGCAGCGGCCCTACCGGAAAATGCTTCGCAGGGTGGTGCGGGGGCGCCACGTGGTCACAGGTGTCGCCGAGGCTGACGGCCGCTGGAAAGCCCGCAGCCCCACTTGCTGTGGGGCCACGCGAGCGGCTGCCAAAGAGCTTTCCAACGAGGCACGGCTTTCCCTCCTGGCTCTTCGGGCGTGGGAGCTGTCGCCAGAGCCGCGGCCCTACCGGAAAATGCTTCGCAGGCTGGTGCGGCGGCGCCACGTGGTCACAGGTGTCGCCGAGGCTGACGGCCGCTGGAAAGCCCGCAGCACCACATGCTGTGGGGCAACGCTAACGGCTGCCAAAGAGCTTTCCAATGAGGCACGGCTTTCCCTCCTGGCTCTTCGGGCGTGGGAGCTGTCGCCAGAGCTGCGGCCCTATCGGAAAATGCTTCGCAGGCTGGCGTGGCGGCGCCAAATGGGCACCGGTGTCGCCGAGGCTGACGGCCGCTGGAAAGCCCGCAGCCCCACGGGCTGTGGGGCCACGCGAGCGGCTGCCAAAGAGCTTTCCAACGAGGCACGGCTTTCCCTCCTGGCTCTTCGGGCGTGGGAGCTGTCGCCAGAGCCGCGGCCCTACCGGAAAATGCTTCGCAGGCTGGTGCGGCGGCGCCACGTGGTCACAGGTGTCGCCGAGGCTGACGGCCGCCGGAAAGCCAGCAGCCCCACTTGCTGTTGGGCCACGCTAACGGCTGCCAAAGAGCTTTCCAAGCAGGCACGGCTTTCCCTCCTGGCTCTTCGGGCGTGGGAGCTGTCGCCAGAGCCGCGGCCCTACCGGAAAATGCTTCGCAGGCTGGCGTGGCGGCGCCACGTGGGCACCGGTGTCGCCGAGGCTGACGGCCGCTGGAAAGCCCGCAGCCCCACGGGCTGTGGGGCCACGCGAGCGGCTGCCAAAGAGCTTTCCAACGAGGCACGGCTTTCCGTCCTGGCTCTTCGGGCGTGGGAGCTGTCGCCAGAGCCGCAGCCCTACCGGAAAATGCTTCGCAGGCTGGTGCGGGGGCGCCACGTGGTCGCAGGTGTCGCCGAGGCTGACGGCCGCTGGAAAGCCCGCAGCCCCACTTGCTGTGGGGCCACGCGAATGGATGCCAAAGAGCTTTCCAAGGAGGCACGGCTTTCCCTCCTGGCTCTTCGGGCGTGGGAGCTGTCGCCAGAGCCGCGGCCCTACTGGAAAATGCTTTGCAGGCTGGCGCAGCGGCGCCACGTGGGCACCGGTGTCGCCGAGGCTGTCGGCCGCCGGGAAGCCCGCAGCCCCACGGGCTGTGGGGCCACGCGAGCGGCTGCCAAAGAGCTTTCCAACGAGGCACGGCTTTCCCTCCTGGCTCTTCGGGCGTGGGAGCTGTCGCCAGAGCCGCGGCCCTACCTGAAAATGCTTCGCAGGCTGGCACGGCCGCGCCACGTGGGCGCCGGAGGCGCCGAGGCTGACGGCCGTTGGAAAGCCCGCAGCCCCACTTGCTGTGGGGCCACGCGAGCGGCTGCCAAAGAGCTTTCCAACGAGGCACGGCTTTCCCTCCTGGCTCTTCGGGCGTGGGAGTTGTCGCCAGAGCCGCGGCCCTACCGGAAAATGCTTCGCAGGCTGGCCTGGCGGCGACACGTGGGCGCCGGTGTCGCCGAGGCTGACAGCCGCTGGAAAGCCCGCAGCCCCACGGGCTGTGGGGCCATGCGAGCGGCTGCCAAAGAGCTTTCCAACGAGGCACGGCTTTCCCTCCTGGCTCTTCGGGCGTGGGAGCTGTCGCCAGAGCCGCGGCCCTACTGGAAAATGCTTCGCAGGCTGGTGCGGCGGCGCCACGTGGGCGACGGAGGCGCTGAGGCTGACGGCCGCCGGAAAGCCCGCAGCCCCACGGGCTGTGGGGCCACGCGAGCGGCTGCCAAAGAGCTTTCCAACGAGGCACGGCTTTCCCTCCTGGCTCTTCGGGCGTGGGAGCTGTCGCCAGAGCCGCGGCCCTACCAGAAAATGCTTCGCAGGCTGGCGTGGCGGCGCCACGTGGGCGCCGGTTTCGCTGAGGCTGACGGCCGCTGGAAAGCCCGCAGCCCCACGGGCTGTGAGGCCACGCGAACGGCTGCCAAAGAGCTTTCCAAGGAGGCACGGCTTTCCCTCCTGGCTCTTCGGGCGTGGGAGCTGTCGCCAGAGCCGCGGCCCTACCGGAAAATGCTTCGCAGGCTGGTGCGGCGGCGCCACGTGGTCACAGGTGTCGCCGAGGCTAACGGCCGCCGGAAAGCCCGCAGCCCCACTTGCTGTGGGGCCACGCTAACGGCTGCCAAAGAGCTTTCCAACGAGGCACGGCTTTCCCTCCTGGCTCTTCGGGCGTGGGAGCTGTCGCCAGAGCTGCGGCCCTATCGGAAAATGCTTCGCAGGCTGGCGTGGCGGCGCCAAATGGGCACCGGTGTCGCCGAGGCTGACGGCCGCTGGAAAGCCCGCAGCCCCACGGGCTGTGGGGCCACGCGAGCGGCTGCCAAAGAGCTTTCCAACGAGGCACGGCTTTCCCTCCTGGCTCTTCGGGCGTGGGAGCTGTCGCCAGAGCCGCGGCCCTTCTGGAAAATGCTTCGCAGGCTGGCGCGGCGGCGCCACGTGGTCACAGGTGTCGCCGAGGCTGACGGCTGCCTGAAAGCCCGCAGCCCCACGGGCTGTGGGGCCACGCGAGCGGCTGCCAAAGAGCTTTCCAACGAGGCACGGCTTTCCGTCCTGGCTCTTCGGGCGTGGGAGCTGTCGCCAGAGCCGCAGCCCTACCGGAAAATGCTTCGCAGGCTGGTGCGGGGGCGCCACGTGGTCGCAGGTGTCGCCGAGGCTGACGGCCGCTGGAAAGCCCGCAGCCCCACTTGCTGTGGGGCCACGCGAATGGATGCCAAAGAGCTTTCCAAGGAGGCACGGCTTTCCCTCCTGGCTCTTCGGGCGTGGGAGCTGTCGCCAGAGCCGCGGCCCTACTGGAAAATGCTTTGCAGGCTGGCGCAGCGGCGCCACGTGGGCACCGGTGTCGCCGAGGCTGTCGGCCGCCGGGAAGCCCGCAGCCCCACGGGCTGTGGGGCCACGCGAGCGGCTGCCAAAGAGCTTTCCAACGAGGCACGGCTTTCCCTCCTGGCTCTTCGGGCGTGGGAGCTGTCGCCAGAGCCGCGGCCCTACCTGAAAATGCTTCGCAGGCTGGCACGGCCGCGCCACGTGGGCGCCGGAGGCGCCGAGGCTGACGGCCGTTGGAAAGCCCGCAGCCCCACTTGCTGTGGGGCCACGCGAGCGGCTGCCAAAGAGCTTTCCAACGAGGCACGGCTTTCCCTCCTGGCTCTTCGGGCGTGGGAGTTGTCGCCAGAGCCGCGGCCCTACCGGAAAATGCTTCGCAGGCTGGCCTGGCGGCGACACGTGGGCGCCGGTGTCGCCGAGGCTGACAGCCGCTGGAAAGCCCGCAGCCCCACGGGCTGTGGGGCCATGCGAGCGGCTGCCAAAGAGCTTTCCAACGAGGCACGGCTTTCCCTCCTGGCTCTTCGGGCGTGGGAGCTGTCGCCAGAGCCGCGGCCCTACTGGAAAATGCTTCGCAGGCTGGTGCGGCGGCGCCACGTGGTCACAGGTGTCGCCGAGGCTGACGGCCGCTGGAAAGCCCGCAGCCCCACTTGCTGTGGGGCCACGCGATTGGCTGCCAAAGAGCTTTCCAACGAGGCACGGCTTTCCCTCCTGGCTCTTCGGGCGTGGGAGCTGTCGCCAGAGCCGCGGCCCTACCGGAAAATGCTTCGCAGGCTGGCACGGCCACGCCACGTGGGCGACGGAGGCGCTGAGGCTGACGGCCGCCGGAAAGCCCGCAGCCCCACGGGCTGTGGGGCCACGCGAGCGGCTGCCAAAGAGCTTTCCAACGAGGCACGGCTTTCCCTCCTGGCTCTTCGGGCGTGGGAGCTGTCGCCAGAGCCGCGGCCCTACCAGAAAATGCTTCGCAGGCTGGCGTGGCGGCGCCACGTGGGCGCCGGTTTCGCTGAGGCTGACGGCCGCTGGAAAGCCCGCAGCCCCACGGGCTGTGAGGCCACGCGAACGGCTGCCAAAGAGCTTTCCAAGGAGGCACGGCTTTCCCTCCTGGCTCTTCGGGCGTGGGAGCTGTCGCCAGAGCCGCGGCCCTACCGGAAAATGCTTCGCAGGCTGGTGCGGCGGCGCCACGTGGTCACAGGTGTCGCCGAGGCTAACGGCCGCCGGAAAGCCCGCAGCCCCACTTGCTGTGGGGCCACGCTAACGGCTGCCAAAGAGCTTTCCAACGAGGCACGGCTTTCCCTCCTGGCTCTTCGGGCGTGGGAGCTGTCGCCAGAGCTGCGGCCCTATCGGAAAATGCTTCGCAGGCTGGCGTGGCGGCGCCAAATGGGCACCGGTGTCGCCGAGGCTGACGGCCGCTGGAAAGCCCGCAGCCCCACGGGCTGTGGGGCCACGCGAGCGGCTGCCAAAGAGCTTTCCAACGAGGCACGGCTTTCCCTCCTGGCTCTTCGGGCGTGGGAGCTGTCGCCAGAGCCGCGGCCCTTCTGGAAAATGCTTCGCAGGCTGGCGCGGCGGCGCCACGTGGTCACAGGTGTCGCCGAGGCTAACGGCTGCCTGAAAGCCCGCAGCCCCACGGTCTGTGGGGCCACGCGAGCGGCTGCCAAAGAGCTTTCCAACGAGGCACGGCTTTCCCTCCTGGCTCTTCGGGCGTGGGAGCTGTCGCCAGAGCAGCGGCCCTACCGGAAAATGCTTTGCAGGCTGGCGCAGCGGCGACACGTGGGCTCCAGTGTCGCCGAGGCTGACAGCCGCCGGAAAGCCCGCAGCCCCACGGGCTGTGGGGCCACGCTAACGGCTGCCAAAGAGCTTTCCAAGCAGGCACGGCTTTCCCTCCTGGCTCTTCGGGCGTGGCAGCTGTCGCCAGAGCCGCGGCCCTACCGGAAAATGCTTCGCAGGCTGGCGCGGCGGCGCCATGTGGGCGCCGGAGGCGCTGAGGCTGACGGCCGCCGGAAAGCCCGCAGCCCCACGGGCTGTGGGGCCACGCGAGCGGCTGCCAAAGAGCTTTCCAACGAGGCACGGCTTTCCCTCCTGGCTCTTCGGGCGTGGGAGCTGTCGCCAGAGCCGCGGCCCTACCTGAAAATGCTTCGCAGGCTGGCGTGGCGGCGCCACGTGTTCGCAGGTGTCGCCGAGGCTGACGGCCCCCCGAAAGCCCGCAGCCCCACGGGCTGTGGGGCCACGCGAGCGGCTGCCAAAGAGCTTTCCAACGAGGCACGGCTTTCCCTCCTGGCTCTTCGGGCGTGGGAGCTGTCGCCAGAGCCGCGGCCCTACCGGAAAATGCTTCGCAGGCTGGTGCGGCGGCGCCACGTGGTCACAGGTGTCGCCGAGGCTGACGGCCGCTGGAAAGCCCGCAGCACCACTTGCTGTGGGGCAACGCTAACGGCTGCCAAAGAGCTTTCCAACGAGGCACGGCTTTCCCTCCTGGCACTTCGGGCGTGGCAGCTGTCGCCAGAGCTGCGGCCCTATCGGAAAATGCTTCGCAGGCTGGCGTGGCGGCGCCAAATGGGCACCGGTGTCGCCGAGGCTGACGGCCGCTGGAAAGCCCGCAGCCCCACGGGCTGAGGGGCCACGCGAGCGGCTGCCAAAGAGCTTTCCAACGAGGCACGGCTTTCCCTCCTGGCTCTTCGGGCGTGGGAGCTGTCGCCAGAGCCGCGGCCCTACCGGAAAATGCTTCGCAGGCTGGTGCGGCGGCGCCACGTGGTCACAGGTGTCGCCGAGGCTGACGGCCGCTGGAAAGCCAGCAGCCCCACTTGCTGTTGGGCCACGCTAACGGCTGCCAAAGAGCTTTCCAAGCAGGCACGGCTTTCCCTCCTGGCTCTTCGGGCGTGGCAGCTGTCGCCAGAGCCGCGGCCCTACCGGAAAATGCTTCGCAGGCTGGCGTGGCGGCGCCACGTGGGCACCGGTGTCGCCGAGGCTGACGGCCGCTGGAAAGCCCGCAGCCCCACGGGCTGTGGGGCCACGCGAGCGGCTGCCAAAGACATTTCCAATGAGGCACGGCTTTCCCTCCTGGCTCTTCGGGCGTGGGAGCTGTCGCCAGAGCCGCGGACCTACCGGAAAATGCTTTGCAGGCTGGCGCGGCGGCGCTACGTGGGCACCGGTGTCGCCGAGGCTGACGGCTGCCGGAAAGCCCCGCAGCCCCACTTGCTGTGGGGCCACGCGAGCGGCTGCCAAAGAGCTTTCCAACGAGGCACGGCTTTCCCTCCTGGCTCTTCGGGCGTGGGAGCTGTCGCCAGAGCCGCGGCCCTACCGGAAAATGCTTCGCAGGCTGGTGCGGCGGCGCCACGTGGTCACAGGTGTCGCCGAGGCTGACGGCCGCTGGAAAGCCCGCAGCCCCACTTGCTGTGGGGCAACGCTAACGGCTGCCAAAGAGCTTTCCAATGAGGCACGGCTTTCCCTCCTGGCTCTTCGGGCGTGGCAGCTGTCGCCAGAGCTGCGGCCCTATCGGAAAATGCTTCGCAGGCTGGCGTGGCGGCGCCAAATGGGCACCGGTGTCGCCGAGGCTGACGGCCGCTGGAAAGCCCGCAGCCCCACGGGCTGTGGGGCCACGCGAGCGGCTGCCAAAGAGCTTTCCAACGAGGCACGGCTTTCCCTCCTGGCTCTTCGGGCGTGGGAGCTGTCGCCAGAGCCGCGGCCCTACCGGAAAATGCTTCGCAGGCTGGTGCGGCGGCGCCACGTGGTCACAGGTGTCGCCGAGGCTGACGGCCGCCGGAAAGCCAGCAGCCCCACTTGCTGTTGGGCCACGCTAACGGCTGCCAAAGAGCTTTCCAAGCAGGCACGGCTTTCCCTCCTGGCTCTTCGGGCGTGGGAGCTGTCGCCAGAGCCGCGGCCCTACCGGAAAATGCTTCGCAGGCTGGCGTGGCGGCGCCACGTGGGCACCGGTGTCGCCGAGGCTGACGGCCGCTGGAAAGCCCGCAGCCCCACGGGCTGTGGGGCCACGCGAGCGGCTGCCAAAGAGCTTTCCAACGAGGCACGGCTTTCCCTCCTGGCTCTTCGGGCGTGGGAGCTGTCGCCAGAGCTGCGGCCCTATCGGAAAATGCTTCGCAGGCTGGCGTGGCGGCGCCAAATGGGCACCGGTGTCGCCGAGGCTGACGGCCGCTGGAAAGCCCGCAGCCCCACGGGCTGTGGGGCCACGCGAGCGGCTGCCAAAGAGCTTTCCAACGAGGCACGGCTTTCCCTCCTGGCTCTTCGGGCGTGGGAGCTGTCGCCAGAGACGCGGCCCTACCGGAAAATGCTTCGCAGGCTGGTGCGGCGGCGCCACGTGGTCACAGGTGTCGCCGAGGCTGACGGCCGCCGGAAAGCCCGCAGCCCCACTTGCTGTTGGGCCACGCTAACGGCTGCAAAAGAGCTTTCCAAGGAGGCACGGCTTTCCCTCCTGGCTCTTCGGGCGTGGGAGCTGTCGCCAGAGCCGCGGCCCTACCGGGAAATGCTTCGCAGGCTGGCTCGGTGGTGCCACGTGGGCGCCGGTGTCGCCGAGGCTGATGGCCCCCGGAAAGCCCGCAGCCCCACGGGCTGTGGGGCCACGCGAGCGGCTGCCAAAGAGCTTTCCAACGAGGCACGTCTTTCCGTCCTGGCTCTTCGGGCGTGGGAGCTGTCGCCAGAGCCGCAGCCCTACCGGAAAATGCTTCGCAGGCTGGTGCGGCGGCGCCACGTGGTCGCAGGTGTCGCCGAGGCTGACGGCCGCTGGAAAGCCCGCAGCCCCACTTGCTGTGGGGCCACGCGAATGGATGCCAAAGAGCTTTCCAAGGAGGCACGGCTTTCCCTCCTGGCTCTTCGGGCGTGGGAGCTGTCGCCAGAGCCGCGGCCCTACTGGAAAATGCTTTGCAGGCTGGCGCGGCGGCGCCACGTGGGCACCGGTGTCGCCGAGGCTGTCGGCCGCCGGGAAGCCCGCAGCCCCACGGGCTGTGGGGCCACGCGAGCGGCTGCCAAAGAGCTTTCCAACGAGGCACGGCTTTCCCTCCTGGCTCTTCGGGCGTGGGAGCTGTCGCCAGAGCCGCGGCCCTACCTGAAAATGCTTCGCAGGCTGGCACAGCCGCGCCACGTGGGCGCCGGAGGCGCCGAGGCTGACGGCCGTTGGAAAGCCCGCAGCCCCACTTGCTGTGGGGCCACGCGAGCGGCTGCCAAAGAGCTTTCCAAGGAGGCACGGCTTTCCCTCCTGGCTCTTCGGGCGTGGGAGTTGTCGCCAGAGCCGCGGCCCTACCGGAAAATGCTTCGCAGGCTGGCACGGCCACGCCACGTGGGCGACGGAGGCGCTGAGGCTGACGGCCGCCGGAAAGCCCGCAGCCCCACGGGCTGTGGGGCCACGCGAGCGGCTGCCAAAGAGCTTTCCAACGAGGCACGGCTTTCCCTCCTGGCTCTTCGGGCGTGGGAGCTGTCGCCAGAGCCGCGGCCCTACCAGAAAATGCTTCGCAGGCTGGCGTGGCGGCGCCACGTGGGCGCCGGTTTCGCTGAGGCTGACGGCCGCTGGAAAGCCCGCAGCCCCACGGGCTGTGAGGCCACGCGAACGGCTGCCAAAGAGCTTTCCAAGGAGGCACGGCTTTCCCTCCTGGCTCTTCGGGCGTGGGAGCTGTCGCCAGAGCCGCGGCCCTACCGGAAAATGCTTCGCAGGCTGGTGCGGCGGCGCCACGTGGTCACAGGTTTCGCCGAGGCTAACGGCCGCCGGAAAGCCCGCAGCCCCACTTGCTGTGGGGCCACGCTAACGGCTGACAAAGAGCTTTCCAACGAGGCACGGCTTTCCCTCCTGGCTCTTCGGGCGTGGGAGCTGTCGCCAGAGCTGCGGCCCTATCGGAAAATGCTTCGCAGGCTGGCGTGGCGGCGCCAAATGGGCACCGGTGTCGCCGAGGCTGACGGCCGCTGGAAAGCCCGCAGCCCCACGGGCTGTGGGGCCACGCGAGCGGCTGCCAAAGAGCTTTCCAACGAGGCACGGCTTTCCCTCCTGGCTCTTCGGGCGTGGGAGCTGTCGCCAGAGCCGCGGCCCTTCTGGAAAATGCTTCGCAGGCTGGCGCGGCGGCGCCACGTGGTCACAGGTGTCGCCGAGGCTGACGGCTGCCTGAAAGCCCGCAGCCCCACGGGCTGTGGGGCCACGCGAGCGGCTGCCAAAGAGCTTTCCAACGAGGCACGGCTTTCCCTCCTGGCTCTTCGGGCGTGGGAGCTGTCGCCAGAGCAGCGGCCCTACCGGAAAATGCTTTGCAGGCTGGCGCAGCGGCGACACGTGGGCTCCAGTGTCGCCGAGGCTGACAGCCGCCGGAAAGCCCGCAGCCCCACGGGCTGTGGGGCCACGCGAGCGGCTGCCAAAGATCTTTCCAAGGAGGCACAGCTTTCCCTCCTGGCTCTTCGGGCGTGGGAGCTGTCGCCAGAGCCGCGGCCCTACCGGAAAATGCTTCGCAGGCTGGCGCGGCGGCGCCATGTGGGCGCCGGAGGCGCTGAGGCTGACGGCCGCCGGAAAGCCCGCAGCCCCACGGGCTGTGGGGCCACGCGAGCGGCTGCCAAAGAGCTTTCCAACGAGGCACGGCTTTCCCTCCTGGCTCTTCGGGCGTGGGAGCTGTCGCCAGAGCCGCGGCCCTACCTGAAAATGCTTCGCAGGCTGGCGTGGCGGCGCCACGTGTTCGCAGGTGTCGCCGAGGCTGACGGCCCCCCGAAAGCCCGCAGCCCCACGGGCTGTGGGGCCACGCGAGCGGCTGCCAAAGAGCTTTCCAACGAGGCACGGCTTTCCCTCCTGGCTCTTCGGGCGTGGGAGCTGTCGCCAGAGCCGCGGCCCTACCGGAAAATGCTTCGCAGGCTGGTGCGGCGGCGCCACGTGGTCACAGGTGTCGCCGAGGCTGACGGCCGCTGGAAAGCCCGCAGCACCACTTGCTGTGGGGCAACGCTAACGGCTGCCAAAGAGCTTTCCAACGAGGCACGGCTTTCCCTCCTGGCACTTCGGGCGTGGCAGCTGTCGCCAGAGCTGCGGCCCTATCGGAAAATGCTTCGCAGGCTGGCGTGGCGGCGCCAAATGGGCACCGGTGTCGCCGAGGCTGACGGCCGCTGGAAAGCCCGCAGCCCCACGGGCTGAGGGGCCACGCGAGCGGCTGCCAAAGAGCTTTCCAACGAGGCACGGCTTTCCCTCCTGGCTCTTCGGGCGTGGGAGCTGTCGCCAGAGCCGCGGCCCTACCGGAAAATGCTTCGCAGGCTGGTGCGGCGGCGCCACGTGGTCACAGGTGTCGCCGAGGCTGACGGCCGCCGGAAAGCCAGCAGCCCCACTTGCTGTTGGGCCACGCTAACGGCTGCCAAAGAGCTTTCCAACGAGGCACGGCTTTCCCTCCTGGCTCTTCGGGCGTGGCAGCTGTCGCCAGAGCCGCGGCCCTACCGGAAAATGCTTCGCAGGCTGGCGTGGCGGCGCCACGTGGGCACCGGTGTCGCCGAGGCTGACGGCCGCTGGAAAGCCCGCAGCCCCACGGGCTGTGGGGCCACGCGAGCGGCTGCCAAAGAGCTTTCCAACGAGGCACGGCTTTCCCTCCTGGCTCTTCGGGCGTGGGAGCTGTCGCCAGAGCCGCGGCCCTACCGGAAAATGCTTCGCAGGCTGGCGTGGCGGCGCCAAATGGGCACCGGTGTCGCCGAGGCTGACGGCCGCTGGAAAGCCCGCAGCCCCGCGGGCTGTGGGGCCACGCGAGCGGCTGCCAAAGAGCTTTCCAAGGAGGCACGGCTTTCCCTCCTGGCTCTTCGGGCGTGGGAGCTGTCGCCAGAGTCACGGCCCTACCGGAAAATGCTTCGCAGGCTGGTGCGGGGGCGCCACGTGGGCGCTGGAGGCGCTGAGGCTGACGGCCGCTGGAAAGCCCGCAGCCCCACTTGCTGTGGGGCCACGTGAGTGGCTGCCAAAGAGCTTTCCAACGAGGCACGGCTTTCCCTCCTGGCTCTTCGGGCGTGGGAGCTGTCGACAGAATCACGGCCCTACCGGAAAATGCTTCGCAGGCTGGCACGGCCACGCCACGTGGGCGACGGAGGCGCTGAGGCTGACGGCCGCCGGAAAGCCCGCAGCCCCACGGGCTGTGGGGCCACGCGAGCGGCTGCCAAAGAGCTTTCCAACGAGGCACGGCTTTCCCTCCTGGCTCTTCGGGCGTGGGAGCTGTCGCCAGAGCCGCGGCCCTACCGGAAAATGCTTCGCAGGCTGGCGTGGCGGCGCCACGTGGGCGCCGGTTTCGCCGAGGCTGACGGCCGCCGGAAAGCCCGCAGCCCCACGGGCTGTGGGGCCACGCGAATGGCTGCCAAAGAGCTTTCCAACGAGGCACGGCTTTCCCTCCTGGCTCTTCGGGCGTGGGAGCTGTCGCCAGAGCCGCGGCCCTACCGGAAAATGCTTCCCAGGCTGGTGCGGGGGCGCCACGTGGTCACAGGTGTCGCCGAGGCTGACGGCCGCTGGAAAGCCCGCAGCACCACTTGCTGTGGGGCAACCCTAACGGCTGCCAAAGAGCTTTCCAACGAGGCACGGCTTTCCCTCCTGGCTCTTCGGGCGTGGGAGCTGTCGCCAGAGCAGCGGCCCTACCGGAAAATGCTTTGCAGGCTGGCGCAGCGGCGACACGTGGGCTCCGGTGTCGCCGAGGCTGACAGCCACCGGAAAGCCCGCAGCCCCACGGGCTGTGGGGCCACGCGAGCGGCTGCCAAAGAGCTTTCCAACGAGGCACGGCTTTCCCTCCTGGCTCTTCGGGCGTGGCAGCTGTCGCCAGAGCCGCGGCCCTACTGGAAAATGCTTCGCAGGCTGGCGCGGCGGCGCCATGTGGGCGCCGGAGGCGCTGAGGCTGACGGCCGCCGGAAAGCCCGCAGCCCCACGGGCTGTGGGGCCACGCGAGCGGCTGCCAAAGAGCTTTCCAACGAGGCACGGCTTTCCCTCCTGGCTCTTCGGGCGTGGGAGCTGTCGCCAGAGCCGCGGCCCTACCTGAAAATGCTTCGCAGGCTGGCGTGGCGGCGCCACGTGGGCGCCGGTTTCGCCGAGGCTGACGGCCCCCCGAAAGCCCGCAGCCCCACGGGCTGTGGGGCCACGCGAGCGGCTGCCAAAGAGCTTTCCAACGAGGCACGGCTTTCCCTCCTGGCTCTTCGGGCGTGGGAGCTGTCGCCAGAGCCGCGGCCCTACCGGAAAATGCTTCGCAGGCTGGTGCGGCGGCGCCACGTGGTCACAGGTGTCGCCGAGGCTGACGGCCGCTGGAAAGCCCGCAGCCCCACGGGCTGTGGGGCCACGCGAGCGGCTGCCAAAGAACTTTCCAACGAGGCACGGCTTTCCCTCCTGGCTCTTCGGGCGTGGGAGCTGTCGCCAGAGCCGCGGCCCTACCTGAAAATGCTTCGCAGGCTGGCGTGGCGGCGCCACGTGGGCGCCGGTTTCGCCGAGGCTGACGGCCCCCCGAAAGCCCGCAGCCCCACGGGCTGTGGGGCCACGCGAACGGCTGCCAAAGAGCTTTCCAACGAGGCACGGCTTTCCCTCCTGGCTCTTCGGGCATGGGAGCTGTCGTCAGAGCCGCGGCCCTACCGGAAAATGCTTCGCAGGCTGGTGCGGCGGCGCCACGTGGTCACAGGTGTCGCCGAGGCTGACGGCCGCCGGAAAGCCCGCAGCCCCACTTGCTGTTGGGCCACGCTAACGGCTGCCAAAGAGCTTTCCAACGAGGCACGGCTTTCCCTCCTGGCTCTTCGGGCGTGGGAGCTGTCGCCAGAGCCGCGGCCCTACCGGAAAATGCTTCGCAGGCTGGCGTGGCGGCGCCACGTGGGCACCGGTGTCGCCGAGGCTGACGGCCGCTGGAAAGCCCGCAGCCCCACGGGCTGTGGGGCCACGCGAGCGGCTGCCAAAGAGCTTTCCAACGAGGCACGGCTTTCCCTCCTGGCTCTTCGGGCGTGGGAGCTGTCGCCAGAGCCGCGGCCCTACCGGAAAATGCTTCGCAGGCTGGCGTGGCGGCGCCAAATGGGCACCGGTGTCGCCGAGGCTGACGGCCTCTGGAAAGCCCGCAGCCCCACGGGCTGTGGGGCCACGCGAGCGGCTGCCAAAGAGCTTTCCAACGAGGCACGGCTTTCCCTCCTGGCTCTTCGGGCGTGGGAGCTGTCGCCAGAGCCGCGGCCCTACCGGAAAATGCTTCGCAGGCTGGCTTGGCGGTGCCACGTGGGCGCCGGTGTCGCCGAGGCTGACGGCCGCTGGAAAGCCCGCAGCCCCACTTGCTGTGGGGCCACGCGAGTGGCTGCCAAAGAGCTTTCCAACGAGGCACGGCTTTCCCTCCTGGCTCTTCGGGCGTGGCAGCTGTCGCCAGAGCCGCGGCCCTACTGGAAAATGCTTCGCAGGCTGGCGCGGCGGCGCCATGTGGGCGCCGGAGGCGCTGAGGCTGACGGCCGCCGGAAAGCCCGCAGCCCCACGGGCTGTGGGGCCACGCGAGCGGCTGCCAAAGAGCTTTCCAACGAGGCACGGCTTTCCCTCCTGGCTCTTCGGGCGTGGGAGCTGTCGCCAGAGCCGCGGCCCTACCGGAAAATGCTTCGCAGGCTGGCGTGGCGGCGCCACGTGGGCGCCGGTTTCGCCGAGGCTGACGGCCCCCCGAAAGCCCGCAGCCCCACGGGCTGTGGGGCCACGCGAGCGGCTGCCAAAGAGCTTTCCAACGAGGCACGGCTTTCCCTCCTGGCTCTTCGGGCGTGGGAGCTGTCGCCAGAGCCGCGGCCCTACCGGAAAATGCTTCGCAGGCTGGTGCGGCGGCGCCACGTGGTCACAGGTGTCGCCGAGGCTGACGGCCGCTGGAAAGCCCGCAGCACCACGGGCTGTGGGGCCACGCGAGCGGCTGCCAAAGAACTTTCCAACGAGGCACGGCTTTCCCTCCTGGCTTTTCGGGCGTGGGAGCTGTCGCCAGAGCCGCGGCCCTACCTGAAAATGCTTCGCAGGCTGGCGTGGCGGCGCCACGTGGGCGCCGGTTTCGCCGAGGCTGACGGCCCCCCGAAAGCCCGCAGCCCCACGGGCTGTGGGGCCACGCGAACGGCTGCCAAAGAGCTTTCCAACGAGGCACGGCTTTCCCTCCTGGCTCTTCGGGCATGGGAGCTGTCGCCAGAGCCGCGGCCCTACCGGAAAATGCTTCGCAGGCTGGTGCGGCGGCGCCACGTGGTCACAGGTGTCGCCGAGGCTGACGGCCGCCGGAAAGCCCGCAGCCCCACTTGCTGTTGGGCCACGCTAACGGCTGCCAAAGAGCTTTCCAACGAGGCACGGCTTTCCCTCCTGGCTCTTCGGGCGTGGGAGCTGTCGCCAGAGCCGCGGCCCTACCGGAAAATGCTTCGCAGGCTGGCGTGGCGGCGCCACGTGGGCACCGGTGTCGCCGAGGCTGACGGCCGCTGGAAAGCCCGCAGCCCCACGGGCTGTGGGGCCACGCGAGCGGCTGCCAAAGAGCTTTCCAACGAGGCACGGCTTTCCCTCCTGGCTCTTCGGGCGTGGGAGCTGTCGCCAGAGCCGCGGCCCTACCGGAAAATGCTTCGCAGGCTGGCGTGGCGGCGCCAAATGGGCACCGGTGTCGCCGAGGCTGACGGCCTCTGGAAAGCCCGCAGCCCCACGGGCTGTGGGGCCACGCGAGCGGCTGCCAAAGAGCTTTCCAACGAGGCACGGCTTTCCCTCCTGGCTCTTCGGGCGTGGGAGCTGTCGCCAGAGCCGCGGCCCTACCGGAAAATGCTTCGCAGGCTGGCTTGGCGGTGCCACGTGGGCGCCGGTGTCGCCGAGGCTGACGGCCGCTGGAAAGCCCGCAGCCCCACTTGCTGTGGGGCCACGCGAGTGGCTGCCAAAGAGCTTTCCAACGAGGCACGGCTTTCCCTCCTGGCTCTTCGGGCGTGGCAGCTGTCGCCAGATTCACGGCCCTACCGGAAAATGCTTCGCAGGCTGGCACGGCCACGCCACGTGGGCGACGGAGGCGCTGAGGCTGACGGCCGCCGGAAAGCCCGCAGCCCGACGGGCTGTGGGGCCACGCGAGCGGCTGCCAAAGAGCTTTCCAACGAGGCACGGCTTTCCCTCCTGGCTCTTCGGGCGTGGGAGCTGTCGCCAGAGCCGCGGCCCTACCTGAAAATGCTTCGCAGGCTGGCGTGGCGGCGCCACGTGGGCGCCGGTTTCGCCGAGGCTGACGGCCGCTGGAAAGCCCGCAGCCCCACGGGCTGTGGGGCCACGCGAACGGCTGCCAAAGAGCTTTCCAACGAGGCACGGCTTTCCCTCCTGGCTCTTCGGGCGTGGGAGCTGTCGCCAGAGCCGCGGCCCTACCGGAAAATGCTTCGCAGGCTGGTGCAGCGGCGCCACGTGGTCACAGGTGTCGCCGAGGCTGACGGCCGCTGGAAAGCCCGCAGCACCACTTGCTGTGGGGCAACGCTAACGGCTGCCAAAGAGCTTTCCAAGGAGGCACGGCTTTCCCTCCTGGCTCTTCGGGCGTGGCAGCTGTCGCCAGAGCTGCGGCCCTATCGGAAAATGCTTCGCAGGCTGGCGTGGCGGCGCCAAATGGGCACCGGTGTCGCCGAGGCTGACGGCCGCTGGAAAGCCCGCAGCCCCACGGGCTGTGGGGCCACGCGAGCGGCTGCCAAAGAGCTTTCCAACGAGGCACGGCTTTCCCTCCTGGCTCTTCGGGCGTGGGAGCTGTCGCCAGAGCCGCGGCCCTACCGGAAAATGCTTCGCAGGCTGGTGCGGCGGCGCCACGTGGTCACAGGTGTCGCCGAGGCTGACGGCCGCCGGAAAGCCCGCAGCCCCACGGGCTGTGGGGCCACGCGAGCGGCTGCCAAAGAGCTTTCCAACGAGGCACGGCTTTCCGTCCTGGCTCTTCGGGCATGGGAGCTGTCGCCAGAGCCGCGGCCCTACCAGAAAATGCTTTGCAGGCTGGCCTGGCGGCGCCACGTGCGCGCCGGTGGCGCCGAGGCTGACGGCCGCCGGAAAGCCCGCAGCCCCACGGGCTGTGGGGCTGCGCGAGCGGCTGCCAAAGAGCTTTACAACGAGGCACGGCTTTCCCTCCTGGCTCTTCGGGCGTGGGAGCTGTCGCCAGAGCCGCGGCCCTACCGGAAAATGCTTCGCAGGCTGGCGTGGCGGCGACACGTGGGCGCCGGTGTCGCCGAGGCTGACGGCCGCTGGAAAGCCCGCAGCCCCACGGGCTGTGGGGCCACGCGAGCGGCTGCCAAAGAGCTTTCCAAGGAGGCACGTCTTTCCGTCCTGGCTCTTCGGGCGTGGGAGCTGTCGCCAGAGCAGCGGCCCTACCGGAAAATGCTTCGCAGGGTGGTGCGGGGGCGCCACGTGGTCACAGGTGTCGCCGAGGCTGACGGCCGCTGGAAAGCCCGCAGCCCCACTTGCTGTGGGGCCACGCGAGCGGCTGCCAAAGAGCTTTCCAACGAGGCACGGCTTTCCGTCCTGGCTCTTCGGGCATGGGAGCTGTCGCCAGAGCCGCGGCCCTACCAGAAAATGCTTCGCAGGCTGGCGTGGCGGCGCCAAGTGGGCACCGGTGGCGCCGATGCTGATGGCCGCCGGAAAGCCCGCAGCCCCACGGGCTGTGGGGCCACGCGAGCGGCTGCCAAAGAACTTTCCAACGAGGCACGGCTTTCCCTCCTGGCTCTTCGGGCGTGGGAGCTGTCGCCAGAGCCGCGGCCCTACCTGAAAATGCTTCGCAGGCTGGCGTGGCGGCGCCACGTGGGCGCCGGTTTCGCCGAGGCTGACGGCCCCCCGAAAGCCCGCAGCCCCACGGGCTGTGGGGCCACGCGAACGGCTGCCAAAGAGCTTTCCAACGAGGCACGGCTTTCCCTCCTGGCTCTTCGGGCATGGGAGCTGTCGCCAGAGCCGCGGCCCTACCGGAAAATGCTTCGCAGGCTGGTGCGGCGGCGCCACGTGGTCACAGGTGTCGCCGAGGCTGACGGCCGCCGGAAAGCCCGCAGCCCCACTTGCTGTTGGGCCACGCTAACGGCTGCCAAAGAGCTTTCCAACGAGGCACGGCTTTCCCTCCTGGCTCTTCGGGCGTGGGAGCTGTCGCCAGAGCCGCGGCCCTACCGGAAAATGCTTCGCAGGCTGGCGTGGCGGCGCCACGTGGGCACCGGTGTCGCCGAGGCTGACGGCCGCTGGAAAGCCCGCAGCCCCACGGGCTGTGGGGCCACGCGAGCGGCTGCCAAAGAGCTTTCCAACGAGGCACGGCTTTCCCTCCTGGCTCTTCGGGCGTGGGAGCTGTCGCCAGAGCCGCGGCCCTACCGGAAAATGCTTCGCAGGCTGGCGTGGCGGCGCCAAATGGGCACCGGTGTCGCCGAGGCTGACGGCCTCTGGAAAGCCCGCAGCCCCACGGGCTGTGGGGCCACGCGAGCGGCTGCCAAAGAGCTTTCCAACGAGGCACGGCTTTCCCTCCTGGCTCTTCGGGCGTGGGAGCTGTCGCCAGAGCCGCGGCCCTACCGGAAAATGCTTCGCAGGCTGGCTTGGCGGTGCCACGTGGGCTCCGGTGTCGCCGAGGCTGACGGCCGCTGGAAAGCCCGCAGCCCCACTTGCTGTGGGGCCACGCGAGTGGCTGCCAAAGAGCTTTCCAACGAGGCACGGCTTTCCCTCCTGGCTCTTCGGGCGTGGCAGCTGTCGCCAGATTCACGGCCCTACCGGAAAATGCTTCGCAGGCTGGCACGGCCACGCCACGTGGGCGACGGAGGCGCTGAGGCTGACGGCCGCCGGAAAGCCCGCAGCCCGACGGGCTGTGGGGCCACGCGAGCGGCTGCCAAAGAGCTTTCCAACGAGGCACGGCTTTCCCTCCTGGCTCTTCGGGCGTGGGAGCTGTCGCCAGAGCCGCGGCCCTACCGGAAAATGCTTCGCAGGCTGGCCTGGCGGCGCCACGTGGGCGCCGGTTTCGCCGAGGCTGACGGCCGCTGGAAAGCCCGCAGCCCCACGGGCTGTGGGGCCACACGAACGGCTGCCAAAGAGCTTTCCAACGAGGCACGTCTTTCCGTCCTGGCTCTTCGGGCGTGGGAGCTGTCGCCAGAGCCGCGGCCCTACCGGAAAATGCTTCGCAGGCTGGTGCAGCGGCGCCACGTGGTCACAGGTGTCGCCGAGGCTGACGGCCGCTGGAAAGCCCGCAGCACCACTTGCTGTGGGGCAACGCTAACGGCTGCCAAAGAGCTTTCCAAGGAGGCACGTCTTTCCGTCCTGGCTCTTCGGGCGTGGCAGCTGTCGCCAGAGCTGCGGCCCTATCGGAAAATGCTTCGCAGGCTGGCGTGGCGGCGCCAAATGGGCACCGGTGTCGCCGAGGCTGACGGCCGCTGGAAAGCCCGCAGCCCCACGGGCTGTGGGGCCACGCGAGCGGCTGCCAAAGAGCTTTCCAACGAGGCACGGCTTTCCCTCCTGGCTCTTCGGGCGTGGGAGCTGTCGCCAGAGCCGCGGCCCTACCGGAAAATGCTTCGCAGGCTGGTGCGGCGGCGCCACGTGGTCACAGGTGTCGCC
Source organism: Rissa tridactyla (assembly GCF_028500815.1). Taxonomy (NCBI): domain Eukaryota; kingdom Metazoa; phylum Chordata; class Aves; order Charadriiformes; family Laridae; genus Rissa; species Rissa tridactyla. The sequence continues at coordinate 37,232 of NW_026529638.1, forward strand.
GAGGCTGACGGCCGCCGGAAAGCCCGCAGCCCCACGGGCTGTGGGGCCACGCGAGCGGCTGCCAAAGAGCTTTCCAACGAGGCACGGCTTTCCCTCCTGGCTCTTCGGGCGTGGGAGCTGTCGCCAGAGCCGCGGCCCTACCGGGAAATGCTTCGCAGGCTGGCACGGCCGCGCCACGTGAGCGCCGGAGGCGCCGAGGCTGACGGCCGCTGGAAAGCCCGCAGCCCCACTTGCTGTGGGGCCACGCGAGCGGCTGCCAAAGAGCTTTCCAACGAGGCACGGCTTTCCCTCCTGGCTCTTCGGGCATGGGAGCTGTCGCCAGAGCCGCGGCCCTACCGGAAAATGCTTCGCAGGCTGGCGCGGTGGCGCCACGTGGGCGCCGGTGTCGCCGAGGCTGATGGCTGCCGGAAAGCCCGCAGCCCCACGGGCTGTGGGGCCACGCGAGCGGCTGCCAAAGAGCTTTCCAACGAGGCACGGCTTTCCCTCCTGGCTCTTCGGGCGTGGGAGCTGTCGCCAGAGCTGCGGCCCTATCGGAAAATGCTTCGCAGGCTGGCGCGGCGGCGCCACGTGGGCGCCGGTGTCGCCGAGTCTGACGGCCGCCGGAAAGCGCGCAGCCCCACGGGCTGTGGGGCCGCGCGAGCGGCTGCCAAAGAGCTTTCCAACGAGGCACGGCTTTCCCTCCTGGCTCTTCGGGCGTGGCAGCTGTCGCCAGAGCCGCGGCCCTACCAGAAAATGCTTCGCAGGCTGGCCTGGCGGCGCCACGTGGGCGCCGGTGTCGCCGAGGCTGACGGCCGCTGGAAAGCCCGCAGCCCCACGGGCTGTGGGGCCACGCGAGCGGCTGCCAAAGAGCTTTCCAAGGAGGCACGTCTTTCCGTCCTGGCTCTTCGGGCGTGGGAGCTGTCGCCAGAGCAGCGGCCCTACCGGAAAATGCTTCGCAGGGTGGTGCGGGGGCGCCACGTGGTCACAGGTGTCGCCGAGGCTGACGGCCGCTGGAAAGCCCGCAGCCCCACTTGCTGTGGGGCCACGCGAGCGGCTGCCAAAGAGCTTTCCAACGAGGCACGGCTTTCCGTCCTGGCTCTTCGGGCATGGGAGCTGTCGCCAGAGCCGCGGCCCTACCAGAAAATGCTTCGCAGGCTGGCGTGGCGGCGCCAAGTGGGCACCGGTGGCGCCGATGCTGATGGCCGCCGGAAAGCCCGCAGCCCCACGGGCTGTGGGGCCACACGAGCGGCTGCCAAAGAGCTTTCCAACGAGGCACGGCTTTCCCTCCTGGCTCTTCGGGCGTGGGAGCTGTCGCCAGAGCCGCGGCCCTACCGGAAAATGCTTCGCAGGCTGGCTTGGCGGTGCCACGTGGGCGCCGGTGTCGCCGAGGCTGACGGCCGCTGGAAAGCCCGCAGCCCCACTTGCTGTGGGGCCACGCGAGTGGCTGCCAAAGAGCTTTCCAACGAGGCACGGCTTTCCCTCCTGGCTCTTCGGGCGTGGCAGCTGTCGCCAGATTCACGGCCCTACCGGAAAATGCTTCGCAGGCTGGCACGGCCACGCCACGTGGGCGACGGAGGCGCTGAGGCTGACGGCCGCCGGAAAGCCCGCAGCCCGACGGGCTGTGGGGCCACGCGAGCGGCTGCCAAAGAGCTTTCCAACGAGGCACGGCTTTCCCTCCTGGCTCTTCGGGCGTGGGAGCTGTCGCCAGAGCCGCGGCCCTACCTGAAAATGCTTCGCAGGCTGGCGTAGCGGCGCCACGTGGGCGCCGGTTTCGCCGAGGCTGACGGCCGCTGGAAAGCCCGCAGCCCCACGGGCTGTGGGGCCACGCGAACGGCTGCCAAAGAGCTTTCCAACGAGGCACGTCTTTCCGTCCTGGCTCTTCGGGCGTGGGAGCTGTCGCCAGAGCCGCGGCCCTACCGGAAAATGCTTCGCAGGCTGGTGCAGCGGAGCCACGTGGTCACAGGTGTCGCCGAGGCTGACGGCCGCTGGAAAGCCCGCAGCACCACTTGCTGTGGGGCAACGCTAACGGCTGCCAAAGAGCTTTCCAAGGAGGCACGGCTTTCCCTCCTGGCTCTTCGGGCGTGGCAGCTGTCGCCAGAGCTGCGGCCCTATCGGAAAATGCTTCGCAGGCTGGCGTGGCGGCGCCAAATGGGCACCGGTGTCGCTGAGGCTGACGGCCGCTGGAAAGCCCGCAGCCCCACGGGCTGTGGGGCCACGCGAGCGGCTGCCAAAGAGCTTTCCAACGAGGCACGGCTTTCCCTCCTGGCTCTTCGGGCGTGGGAGCTGTCGCCAGAGCCGCGGCCCTACCGGAAAATGCTTCGCAGGCTGGTGCGGCGGCGCCACGTGGTCACAGGTGTCGCCGAGGCTGACGGCCGCCGGAAAGCCCGCAGACCCACGGGCTGTGGGGCCACGCGAGCGGCTGCCAAAGAGCTTTCCAACGAGGCACGGCTTTCCGTCCTGGCTCTTCGGGCATGGGAGCTGTCGCCAGAGCCGCGGCCCTACCAGAAAATGCTTTGCAGGCTGGCCTGGCGGCGCCACGTGCGCGCCGGTGGCGCCGAGGCTGACGGCCGCCGGAAAGCCCGCAGCCCCACGGGCTGTGGGGCTGCGCGAGCGGCTGCCAAAGAGCTTTCCAACGAGGCACGGCTTTCCCTCCTGGCTCTTCGGGCGTGGGAGCTGTCGCCAGAGCCGCGGCCCTACCGGAAAATGCTTCGCAGGCTGGCGTGGCGGCGACACGTGGGCGCCGGTGTCGCCGAGGCTGACGGCCGCTGGAAAGCCCGCAGCCCCACGGGCTGTGGGGCCACGCGAGCGGCTGCCAAAGAGCTTTCCAAGGAGGCACGTCTTTCCGTCCTGGCTCTTCGGGCGTGGGAGCTGTCGCCAGAGCAGCGGCCCTACCGGAAAATGCTTCGCAGGGTGGTGCGGGGGCGCCACGTGGTCACAGGTGTCGCCGAGGCTGACGGCCGCTGGAAAGCCCGCAGCCCCACTTGCTGTGGGGCCACGCGAGCGGCTGCCAAAGAGCTTTCCAACGAGGCACGGCTTTCCGTCCTGGCTCTTCGGGCATGGGAGCTGTCGCCAGAGCCGCGGCCCTACCAGAAAATGCTTCGCAGGCTGGCGTGGCGGCGCCAAGTGGGCACCGGTGGCGCCGATGCTGATGGCCGCCGGAAAGCCCGCAGCCCCACGGGCTGTGGGGCCACACGAGCGGCTGCCAAAGAGCTTTCCAACGAGGCACGGCTTTCCCTCCTGGCTCTTCGGGCGTGGGAGCTGTCGCCAGAGCCGCGGCCCTACTGGAATATGCTTTGCAGGCTGGCGCGGCGGCGCCACGTGGTCACAGGTGTCGCCGAGGCTGACGGCTGCCGGAAAGCCCGCAGCCCGACGGGCTGTGGGGCCACGCGATCGGCTGCCAAAGAGCTTTCTAAGGAGGCACGGCTTTCCCTCCTGGCTCTTCGGGCGTGGGAGCTGTCGCCAGAGCCGCGCCCTACCGGAAAATGCTTCGCAGGCTGGTGCGGGGGCGCCACGTGGTCACAGGTGTCGCCGAGGCTGACGGCCGCCGGAAAGCCCGCAGCCCCACTTGCTGTGGGGCCACGCTAACGGCTGCCAAAGAGCTTTCCAACGAGGCACGGCTTTCCCTCCTGGCTCTTCGGGCGTGGGAGCTGTCGCCAGAGCCGCGGCCCTACCGGAAAATGCTTTGCAGGCTGGCGCGGCGGCGCCACGTGGGCACCGGTGTCGCCGAGGCTGACGACCGCCGGAAAGCCCGCAGCCCCACGGGCTGTGGGGCCACACGAGCGGCTGCCAAAGAGCTTTCCAAGGAGGCACGGCTTTCCCTCCTGGCTCTTCGGGCGTGGGAGCTGTCGCCAGAGCCGCGGCCCTACCGGAAAATGCTTCGCAGGCTGGCACGGCCGCGCCACGTGGGCGCCGGAGGCGCCGAGGCTGATGGCTGCCGGAAAGCCCGCAGCCCCACGGGCTGTGGGGCCACGCGAGCGGCTGCCAAAGAGCATTCCAACGAGGCACGGCTTTCCCTCCTGGCTCTTCGGGCGTGGGAGCTGTCGCCAGAGCCGCGGCCCTATCGGAAAATGCTTCGCAGGCTGGCGTGGCGGCGCCACGTGGGCGCCGGTGTCGCCGAGGCTGACGGCCGCTGGAAAGCCCGCAGCCCCACGGGCTGTGGGGCCACGCGAGCGGCTGCCAAAAAGCTTTCCAACGAGGCACGGCTTTCCCTCCTGGCTCTTCGGGCGTGGGAGCTGTCGCCAGAGCCGCGGCCCTACCGGAAAATGCTTCGCAGGCTGGTGCGGGGGCGCCACGTGGTCACAGGTGTCGCCGAGGCTGACGGCCGCTGGAAAGCCCGCAGCCCCACTTGCTGTGGGGCCACGCGAACGGCTGCCAAAGAGCTTTCCAACGAGGCACGGCTTTCCGTCCTGGCTCTTCGGGCATGGGAGCTGTCGCCAGAGCCGCGGCCCTACCAGAAAATGCTTCCTAGGCTGGCGTGGCGGCGCCAAGTGGGCACCGGTGTCGCCGAGGCTGACGGCCGCTGGAAAGCCCGCAGCCCCACGGGCTGTGGGGCCACGCAAGCGACTGCCAAAGAGCTTTCCAACGAGGCACGGCTTTCCTTCCTGACTCTTCGGGCATGGGAGCTGTCGCCAGAGCCGCAGCCCTACCGGAAAATGCTTTGCAGGCTGGCCTGGCGGCGCCACGTGGGCGCCGGTTTCGCCGAGGCTGACAGCCGCTGGAAAGCCCGCAGCCCCACGGGCTGTGGGGCCATGCGAGCGGCTGCCAAAGAGCTTTCCAACGAGGCACGGCTTTCCCTCCTGGCTCTTCGGGCATGGGAGCTGTCGCCAGAGCCGCGGCCCTACTGGAAAATGCTTCGCAGGCTGGTGCGGGGGCGCCACGTGGTCACAGGTGTCGCCGAGGCTGACGGCCGCCGGAAAGCCCGCAGCCCCACTTGCTGTGGGGCCACGCTAATGGCTGCCAAAGAGCTTTCCAAGGAGGCACGGCTTTCCCTCCTGGCTCTTCGGGCGTGGGAGCTGTCGCCAGAGCCGCGGCCCTACTGGAAAATGCTTTGCAGGCTGGCGCGGCGGCGCCACGTGGGCACCGGTGTCGCCGAGGCTGTCGGCCGCCGGAAAGCCCGCAGCCCCACGGGCTGTGGGGCCACGCGAGCGGCTGCCAAAGAGCTTTCCAACGAGGCACGGCTTTCCCTCCTGGCTCTTCGGGCGTGGGAGCTGTCGCCAGAGCCGCGGCCCTACCGGGAAATGCTTCGCAGTCTGGAGCGGCGGCGCCACGTGGGCACCGGTGTCGCCGAGGCTGACGACCGCCGGAAAGCCCGCAGCCCCACGGGCTGTGGGGCCACGCGAGCGGCTGCCAAAGAGCTTTCCAACGAGGCACGGCTTTCCCTCCTGGCTCTTCGGGCGTGGGAGCTGTCGCCAGAGCCACGGCCCTACCGAAAAATGCTTCGCAGGCTGGCACGGCCGCGCCACGTGAGCGCCGGAGGCGCCGAGGCTGACGGCCGCTGGAAAGCCCGCAGCCCCACTTGCTGTGGGGCCACGCGAGCGGCTGCCAAAGAGCTTTCCAACGAGGCACGGCTTTCCCTCCTGGCTCTTCGGGCATGGGAGCTGTCGCCAGAGCCGCGGCCCTACCGGAAAATGCTTCGCAGGCTGGCGCGGTGGCGCCACGTGGGCGCCGGTGTCGCCGAGGCTGATGGCTGCCGGAAAGCCCGCAGCCCCACGGGCTGTGGGGCCACGCGAGCGGCTGCCAAAGAGCTTTCCAAGGAGGCACGGCTTTCCCTCCTGGCTCTTCGGGCGTGGCAGCTGTCGCCAGAGCTGCGGCCCTATCGGAAAATGCTTCGCAGGCTGGCGCGGCGGCGCCACGTGGGCGCCGGTGTCGCCGAGTCTGACGGCCGCCGGAAAGCGCGCAGCCCCACGGGCTGTGGGGCCGCGCGAGCGGCTGCCAAAGAGCTTTCCAACGAGGCACGGCTTTCCCTCCTGGCTCTTCGGGCGTGGCAGCTGTCGCCAGAGCCGCGGCCCTACCAGAAAATGCTTCGCAGGCTGGCCTGGCGGCGCCACGTGGGCGCCGGTGTCGCCGAGGCTGACGGCCGCTGGAAAGCCCGCAGCCCCACGGACTGTGGGGCCACGCGAGCGGCTGCCAAAGAGCTTTCCAACGAGGCACGGCTTTCCCTCCTGGCTCTTCGGGCGTGGGAGCTGTCGCCAGAGCCGCGGCCCTACCGGAAAATGCTTCGCAGGCTGGTGCGGGGGCGCCACGTGGTCACAGGTGTCGCCGAGGCTGACGGCCGCTGGAAAGCCCGCAGCCCCACTTGCTGTGGGGCCACGCGAACGGCTGCCAAAGAGCTTTCCAACGAGGCACGGCTTTCCCTCCTGGCTCTTCGGGCATGGGGCTGTCGCCAGAGCCGCGGCCCTACCAGAAAATGCTTCCTAGGCTGGCGTGGCGGCGCCAAGTGGGCACCGGTGTCGCCGAGGCTGACGGCCGCTGGAAAGCCCGCAGCCCCACAGGCTGTGGGGCCACGCAAGCGACTGCCAAAGAGCTTTCCAACGAGGCACGGCTTTCCCTCCTGACTCTTCGGGCATGGGAGCTGTCGCCAGAGCCGCAGCCCTACCGTAAAATGCTTTGCAGGCTGGCCTGGCGGCGCCACGTGGGCGCCGGTGGCGCCGAGGCTGACGGCCGCCGGAAAACCCGCAGCCCCACGGGCTGTGGGGCCACGCGAGCGGCTGCCAAAGAGCTTTCCAACGAGGCACGGCTTTCCCTCCTGGCTCTTCGGGCGTGGGAGCTGTCGCCAGAGCCGCGGCCCTACCTGAAAATGCTTCGCAGGCTGGCGTGGCGGTGCCAAGTGGGCGCCGGTGTCGCCGAGGCTGAGGGCCCCCCGAAAGCCCGCAGCTCCACGGGCTGTGGGGCCACGCGAACGGCTGCCAAAGAGCTTTCCAACGAGGCACGGCTTTCCCTCCTGGCTCTTCGGGCGTGGGAGCTGTCGCCAGAGCCGCGGCCCTTCCGGAAAATGCTTCGCAGGCTGGTGCGGCGGCGCCACGTGGTCACAGGTGTCGCCGAGGCTGACGGCCGCTGGAAAGCCCGCAGCCCCACGGGCTGTGGGGCCATGCGAGCGGCTGCCAAAGAGCTTTCCAACGAGGCACGGCTTTCCCTCCTGGCTCTTCGGGCGTGGGAGCTGTCGCCAGAGCCGCGGCCCTACCGGGAAATGCTTCGCAGGCTGGCTCGGTGGTGCCACGTGGGCGCCGGTGTCGCCGAGGCTGATGGCTGCCGGAAAGCCCGCAGCCCCACGGGCTGTGGGGCCACGCGAGCGGCTGCCAAAGAGCTTTCCAAGGAGGCACGGCTTTCCCTCCTGGCTCTTCGGGCGTGGGAGCTGTCGCCAGAGCTGCGGCCCTATCGGAAAATGCTTCGCAGGCTGGCGCGGCGGCGCCACGTGGGCGCCGGTGTCGCCGAGTCTGACGGCCGCCGGAAAGCGCGCAGCCCCACGGGCTGTGGGGCCGCGCGAGCGGCTGCCAAAGAGCTTTCCAACGAGGCACGGCTTTCCGTCCTGGCTCTTCGGGCATGGGAGCTGTCGCCAGAGCCGCGGCCCTACCAGAAAATGCTTCCTAGGCTGGCGTGGCGTCGCCAAGTGGGCACCGGTGTCGCCGAGGCTGACGGCCGCTGGAAAGCCCGCAGCCCCACGGGCTGTGGGGCCACGCAAGCGACTGCCAAAGAGCTTTCCAACGAGGCACGGCTTTCCCTCCTGACTCTTCGGGCATGGGAGCTGTCGCCAGAGCCGCAGCCCTACCGGAAAATGCTTTGCAGGCTGGCCTGGCGGCGCCACGTGGGCGCCGGTGGCGCCGAGGCTGACGGCCGCCGGAAAACCCGCAGCCCCACGGGCTGTGGGGCCATGCGAGCGGCTGCCAAAGAGCTTTCCAACGAGGCACGGCTTTCCCTCCTGGCTCTTCGGGCGTGGGAGTTGTCGCCAGAGCCGCGGCCCTACCGGAAAATGCTTCGCAGGCTGGCCTGGCGGCGACACGTGGGCGCCGGTTTCGCCGAGGCTGACAGCCGCTGGAAAGCCCGCAGCCCCACGGGCTGTGGGGCCATGCGAGCGGCTGCCAAAGAGCTTTCCAACGAGGCACGGCTTTCCCTCCTGGCTCTTCGGGCGTGGGAGCTGTCGCCAGAGCCGCGGCCCTACTGGAAAATGCTTCGCAGGCTGGTGCGGGGGCGCCACGTGGTCACAGGTGTCGCCGAGGCTGACGGCCGCCGGAAAGCCCGCAGCCCCACTTGCTGTGGGGCCACGCTAATGGCTGCCAAAGAGCTTTCCAAGGAGGCACGGCTTTCCCTCCTGGCTCTTCGGGCGTGGGAGTTGTCGCCAGAGCCGCGGCCCTACTGGAAAATGCTTTGCAGGCTGGCGCGGCGGCGCCACGTGGGCACCGGTGTCGCCGAGGCTGTCGGCCGCCGGAAAGCCCGCAGCCCCACGGGCTGTGGGGCCACGCGAGCGGCTGCCAAAGAGCTTTCCAACGAGGCACGGCTTTCCCTCCTGGCTCTTCGGGCGTGGGAGCTGTCGCCAGAGCCGCGGCCCTACCGGGAAATGCTTCGCAGTCTGGAGCGGCGGCGCCACGTGGGCACCGGTGTCGCCGAGGCTGACGACCGCCGGAAAGCCCGCAGCCCCACGGGCTGTGGGGCCACACGAGCGGCTGCCAAAGAGCTTTCCAACGAGGCACGGCTTTCCCTCCTGGCTCTTCGGGCGTGGGAGCTGTCGCCAGAGCCACGGCCCTACCGGAAAATGCTTCGCAGGCTGGCACGGCCACGCCACGTGAGCGCCGGAGGCGCCGAGGCTGACGGCCGCTGGAAAGCCCGCAGCCCCACTTGCTGTGGGGCCACGCGAGCGGCTGCCAAAGAGCTTTCCAACGAGGCACGGCTTTCCCTCCTGGCTCTTCGGGCATGGGAGCTGTCGCCAGAGCCGCGGCCCTACCGGAAAATGCTTCGCAGGCTGGCGCGGTGGCGCCACGTGGGTGCCGGTGTCGCCGAGGCTGATGGCTGCCGGAAAGCCCGCAGCCCCACGGGCTGTGGGGCCACGCGAGCGGCTGCCAAAGAGCTTTCCAAGGAGGCACGGCTTTCCCTCCTGGCTCTTCGGGCGTGGGAGCTGTCGCCAGAGATGCGGCCCTATCGGAAAATGCTTCGCAGGCTGGCGCGGCGGCGCCACGTGGGCGCCGGTGTCGCCGAGTCTGACGGCCGCCGGAAAGCGCGCAGCCCCACGGGCTGTGGGGCCGCGCGAGCGGCTGCCAAAGAGCTTTCCAACGAGGCACGGCTTTCCCTCCTGGCTCTTCGGGCGTGGCAGCTGTCGCCAGAGCCGCGGCCCTACCAGAAAATGCTTCGCAGGCTGGCCTGGCGGCGCCACGTGGGCGCCGGTGTCGCCGAGGCTGACGGCCGCTGGAAAGCCCGCAGCCCCACGGGCTGTGGGGCCACGCGAGCGGCTGCCAAAGAGCTTTCCAACGAGGCACGGCTTTCCCTCCTGGCTCTTCGGGCGTGGGAGCTGTCGCCAGAGCCGCGGCCCTACCGGAAAATGCTTCGCAGGCTGGTGCGGGGGCGCCACGTGGTCACAGGTGTCGCCGAGGCTGACGGCCGCTGGAAAGCCCGCAGCCCCACTTGCTGTGGGGCCACGCGAACGGCTGCCAAAGAGCTTTCCAACGAGGCACGGCTTTCCCTCCTGGCTCTTCGGGCATGGGAGCTGTCGCCAGAGCCGCGGCCCTACCAGAAAATGCTTCCTAGGCTGGCGTGGCGGCGCCAAGTGGGCACCGGTGTCGCCGAGGCTGACGGCCGCTGGAAAGCCCGCAGCCCCACTTGCTGTGGGGCCACGCGAGTGGCTGCCAAAGAGCTTTCCAACGAGGCACGGCTTTCCCTCCTGGCTCTTCGGGCATGGGAGCTGTCGCCAGAGCCGCGGCCCTACCGGAAAATGCTTCGCAGGCTGGCGCGGTGGCGCCACGTGGGCGCCGGTGTCGCCGAGTCTGACGGCCGCCGGAAAGCGCGCAGCCCCACGGGCTGTGGGGCCGCGCGAGCGGCTGCCAAAGAGCTTTCCAACGAGGCACGGCTTTCCCTCCTGGCTCTTCGGGCGTGGCAGCTGTCGCCAGAGCCGCGGCCCTACCAGAAAATGCTTCGCAGGCTGGCCTGGCGGCGCCACGTGGGCGCCGGTGTCGCCGAGGCTGACGGCCGCTGGAAAGCCCGCAGCCCCACGGGCTGTGGGGCCACGCGAGCGGCTGCCAAAGAGCTTTCCAACGAGGCACGGCTTTCCCTCCTGGCTCTTCGGGCGTGGGAGCTGTCGCCAGAGCCGCGGCCCTACCGGAAAATGCTTCGCAGGCTGGTGCGGGGGCGCCACGTGGTCACAGGTGTCGCCGAGGCTGACGGCCGCTGGAAAGCCCGCAGCCCCACTTGCTGTGGGGCCACGCGAACGGCTGCCAAAGAGCTTTCCAACGAGGCACGGCTTTCCCTCCTGGCTCTTCGGGCATGGGAGCTGTCGCCAGAGCCGCGGCCCTACCAGAAAATGCTTCCTAGGCTGGCGTGGCGGCGCCAAGTGGGCACCGGTGTCGCCGAGGCTGACGGCCGCTGGAAAGCCCGAAGCCCCACAGGCTGTGGGGCCACGCAAGCGACTGCCAAAGAGCTTTCCAACGAGGCACGGCTTTCCCTCCTGACTCTTCGGGCATGGGAGCTGTCGCCAGAGCCGCAGCCCTACCGTAAAATGCTTTGCAGGCTGGCCTGGCGGCGCCACGTGGGCGCCGGTGGCGCCGAGGCTGACGGCCGCCGGAAAACCCGCAGCCCCACGGGCTGTGGGGCCACGCGAGCGGCTGCCAAAGAGCTTTCCAACGAGGCACGGCTTTCCCTCCTGGCTCTTCGGGCTTGGGAGCTGTCGCCAGAGCCGCGGCCCTACCGGAAAATGCTTCGCAGGCTGGCGCGGCGGCGCCATGTGGGCGCCGGAGGCGCTGAGGCTGACGGCCGCTGGAAAGCCCGCAGCCCCACTTGCTGTGGGGCAACGCTAACGGCTGCCAAAGAGCTTTCCAACGAGGCACGGCTTTCCGTCCTGGCTCTTCGGGCATGGGAGCTGTCGCCAGAGCCGCGGCCCTACCAGAAAATGCTTCCTAGGCTGGCGTGGCGGCGCCAAGTGGGCACCGGTGTCGCCGAGGCTGACGGCCGCTGGAAAGCCCGCAGCCCCACGGGCTGTGGGGCCACGCAAGCGACTGCCAAAGAGCTTTCCAACGAGGCACGGCTTTCCCTCCTGACTCTTCGGGCATGGGAGCTGTCGCCAGAGCCGCAGCCCTACCGGAAAATGCTTTGCAGGCTGGCCTGGCGGCGCCACGTGGGCGCCGGTGGTGCCGAGGCTGACGGCCGCCGGAAAATCCGCAGCCCCACGGGCTGTGGGGCCACGCGAGCGGCTGCCAAAGAGCTTTCCAACGAGGCACGGCTTTCCCTCCTGGCTCTTCGGGCGTGGGAGTTGTCGCCAGAGCCGCGGCCCTACCGGAAAATGCTTCGCAGGCTGGCCTGGCGGCGACACGTGGGCGCCGGTTTCGCCGAGGCTGACAGCCGCTGGAAAGCCCGCAGCCCCACGGGCTGTGGGGCCATGCGAGCGGCTGCCAAAGAGCTTTCCAACGAGGCACGGCTTTCCCTCCTGGCTCTTCGGGCGTGGGAGCTGTCGCCAGAGCCGCGGCCCTACTGGAAAATGCTTCGCAGGCTGGTGCGGGGGCGCCACGTGGTCACAGGTGTCACCGAGGCTGACGGCCGCCGGAAAGCCCGCAGCCCCACTTGCTGTGGGGCCACGCTAACGGCTGCCAAAGAGCTTTCCAAGGAGGCACGGCTTTCCCTCCTGGCTCTTCGGGCGTGGGAGCTGTCGCCAGAGCCGCGGCCCTACTGGAAAATGCTTTGCAGGCTGGCGCGGCGGCGCCACGTGGGCACCGGTGTCGCCGAGGCTGTCGGCCGCCGGAAAGCCCGCAGCCCCACGGGCTGTGGGGCCACGCGAGCGGCTGCCAAAGAGCTTTCCAACGAGGCACGGCTTTCCCTCCTGGCTCTTCGGGCGTGGGAGCTGTCGCCAGAGCCGCGGCCCTACCGGGAAATGCTTCGCAGTCTGGAGCGGCGGCGCCACGTGGGCACCGGTGTCGCCGAGGCTGACGACCGCCGGAAAGCCCGCAGCCCCACGGGCTGTGGGGCCACACGAGCGGCTGCCAAAGAGCTTTCCAACGAGGCACGGCTTTCCCTCCTGGCTCTTCGGGCGTGGGAGCTGTCGCCAGAGCCACGGCCCTACCGGAAAATGCTTCGCAGGCTGGCACGGCCGCGCCACGTGGGCGCCGGAGGCGCCGAGGCTGACGGGCGCTGGAAAGCCCGCAGCCCCACTTGCTGTGGGGCCACGCGAGCGGCTGCCAAAGAGCTTTCCAACGAGGCACGGCTTTCCCTCCTGGCTCTTCGGGCATGGGAGCTGTCGCCAGAGCCGCGGCCCTACCGGAAAATGCTTCGCAGGCTGGCGCGGTGGCGCCACGTGGGCGCCGGTGTCGCCGAGGCTGATGGCTGCCGGAAAGCCCGCAGCCCCACGGGCTGTGGGGCCACGCGAGCGGCTGCCAAAGAGCTTTCCAAGGAGGCACGGCTTTCCCTCCTGGCTCTTCGGGCGTGGGAGCTGTCGCCAGAGCTGCGGCCCTATCGGAAAATGCTTCGCAGGCTGGCGCGGCGGCGCCACGTGGGCGCCGGTGTCGCCGAGTCTGACGGCCGCCGGAAAGCGCGCAGCCCCACGGGCTGTGGGGCCGCGCGAGCGGCTGCCAAAGAACTTTCCAACGAGGCACGGCTTTCCGTCCTGGCTCTTCGGGCATGGGAGCTGTCGCCAGAGCCGCGGCCCTACCAGAAAATGCTTCCTAGGCTGGCGTGGCGTCGCCAAGTGGGCACCGGTGTCGCCGAGGCTGACGGCCGCTGGAAAGCCCGCAGCCCCACGGGCTGTGGGGCCACGCAAGCGACTGCCAAAGAGCTTTCCAACGAGGCACGGCTTTCCCTCCTGACTCTTCGGGCATGGGAGCTGTCGCCAGAGCCGCGGCCCTACCGGAAAATGCTTCGCAGGCTGGCGCGGCGGCGCCACGTCGGCGCCGGTGTCGCCGAGGCTGTCGGCCGCCGGAAAGCCCGCAGCCCCAGGGGCTGTGGGGCCACGCCAGCGGCTGCCAAAGATCTTTCCAAGGAGGCACGGCTTTCCCTCCTGGCTCTTCGGGCGTGGGAGCTGTCGCCAGAGGTGCGGCCCTACCGGAAAATGCTTCGCAGGCTGGCGTGGCCGCGCCACGTGGGCGCCGGTGTCGCCGAGGCTGACGGCCGCTGGAAAGCCCGCAGCCCCACGGGCTGTGGTTCCACGCGAGCGGCTGCCAAAGAGCTTTCCAAGGAGGCACGGCTTTCCCTCCTGGCTCTTCGGGCATGGGAGCTGTCGCCAGAGCCGCGGCCCTTCCGGAAAATGCTTCACAGGCTGGCGCGGCGGCGCCACGTGGGCGCGCGTGGCGCCGAGGCTGACGGCCGCCGGAAAGCCCGCAGCCCCACGGGCTGTGGGGCCACGCGAGCGGCTGCCAAAGAGCTTTCCAACGAGGCACGGCTTTCCCTCCTGGCTCTTCGGGCATGGGAGCTGTCGCCAGAGCCGCGGCCCTACCGGAAAATGCGTCAAAGGCTGGCGGGGCGGCGCCACGTGGGCGCCGGTGTCGCCGAGGCTGACGGCCGCCCGAAAGCCCGCAGCCCCACGGGCTGTGGGGCCACACGAGCGGCTGCCAAAGAGCTTTCCAACGAGGCACGGCTTTCCCTCCTGGCTCTTCGGGCGTGGGAGCTGTCGCCAGAGCCGCGGCCTTCCGGAAAATGCTTCGCAGGCTGGCGCGGGGGCACCACGTGGTCGCAGGTGTCGCCGAGTCTGACGGCCGCCGGAAAGCCCGCAGCCCCAGGGGCTGTGGGGCCACGCGAGCGGCTGCCAAAGAGCTTTCCAAGGAGGCACGGCTTTCCCTCCTGGCTCTTCGGGCGTGGGAGCTGTCGCCAGAGCTGCGGCCCTACTGGAAAATGCTCCGCAGGCTGGCGTGGCGGCGACACGTCAGCGCCGGTGTCGCCGAGGCTGACGGCCGCCGGAAAGCCCGCAGCCCCACGGGCTGTGGGGCCACGCGAGCGGCTGCCAAAGAGCTTTCCAACGAGGCACGGCTTTCCCTCCTGGCTCTTCGGGCGTGGGAGCTGTCGCCAGAGCCGCGGCCCTACCGGAAAATGCTTCGCAGGCTGACGTGGCGGCGCCACGTGGGCGCCGGTGTCGCCGAGGCTGACGGCCGCCGGAAAGCCCGCAGCCCCACAGGCTGTGGGGCCACGCGAGCGGCTGCCAAAGAGCTTTCCAAGGAGGCACGGCTTTCCCTCCTGGCTCTTCGGGCGTGGGAGCTGTCGCCAGAGCCGCGGCCCTACCGGAAAATGCTTCGCAGGCTGGCGTGGCGGCGCCACGTGGTCGCAGGTGTCTCGGAGGCTGACGGCCGCCGGAAAGCCCGCAGCCCCACGGGCTGTGGGGCCACGCGAGCGGCTGCCAAAGAGCTTTCCAAGGAGGGACGGCTTTCCCTCCTGGCTCTTCGGGCGTGGGAGCTGTCGCCAGAGCCGCGGCCCTACCCGAAAATGCTTCGCAGGCTGGCGCGGCGCAGCCACGTGGTCGCAGGTGTCGCCGAGGCTGACGGCCGCCGGAAAGCCCGCAGCCCCACGGGCTGTGGGGCCACGCGAGCGGCTGCCAAAGAGCTTTCCAAGGAGGCACGGCTTTCCCTCCTGGATCTTCGGGCGTGGGAGCTGTCGCCAGAGCTGCGGCCCTACCGGAAAATGCTTCGTAGGCTGGCGTGGCCGCGCCACGTGGGCGCCGGTGTCGCCGAGGCTGACGGCCACTGGAAAGCCCGCAGCCCCACTTGCTGTGGGTCCACGCGAGCGGCTGCCAAAGAGCTTTCCAAGGAGGCACGGCTTTCCCTCCTGGCTCTTCGGGCGTGGGAGCTGTCGCCAGAGCCGCGGCCCTACCGGAAAATGCTTCGCAGGCTGGCGCGGCGGCACCACGTGGGCGCCGGTGTCGCCGAGGCTGACAGCCGCCGGAAAGCCCGCAGCCCCACGGGCTGTGGGGCCACGCGAGCGGCTGCCAAAGAGCTTTCCAATGAGGCACGGCTTTCCCTCCTGGCTCTTCGGGCGTGGGAGCTGTCGCCAGAGCCGCGGCCCTACCGGAAAATGCTTCGCAGACTGGCGCGGGGGCGCTATGTGGTCGCAGGTGTCGCCGAGGCTGACGGCCGCCCGAAAGCCCGCAACCCCACGGGCTGTGGGGCCACGCGAGCGGCTGCCAAAAAGCTTTCCAAGGAGGCACGGTTTTCCCTCCTGGCTCTTCGGGCGTCGGAGCTGTCGCCAGAGCCGAGGCCCTACCAGAAAATGCGTCAAAGGCTGGCGCGGCGGCGCCACGTTGGCGCTGGTGTCGCCGAGGCTGACGGCCGCCGGAAAGCCCGCAGCCCCACTTGCTGTGGGGCCACACGAGTGGCTGCCAAAGAGCTTTCCAAGGAGGCACGGCTTTCCCTCCTGGCTCTTCGGGCGTGGGAGCTGTCGCCAGAGCTGCGGCCCTACCAGAAAATGCGTCAAAGTCTGGCGGGGCGGCGCCACGTGGGCGCCGGTGTCGCCAAGGCTGACGGCCGCCGGAAAGCCCGCAGCCCCACGGGCTATGGGGCCACGCGAGAGGCTGCCAAAGAGCTTTCCAAGGAGGCACGGCTTTCCCTCCTGGCTCTTCGGGCGTGGGAGCTGTCGCCAGAGACGCGGCCCTACCGGAAAATGCTTCGCAGGCTGGCGCGGCGGCGCCACGTGGTCGCAGGTGTCGCCGAGGCTGACGGCCGCCGGAAAGCCCGCAGCCCCACGGGCTGTGGGGCCACGCGAGCGGCTGCCAAAGAGCTTTCCAACGAGGCACGGCTTTCCCTCCTGGCTCTTCGGGCGTGGGAGCTGTTGACAGAGCCGCGGCCCTACCGGAAAATGCTTTGCAGGCTGGCGTGGCCGCGCCACGTGGGCGCCGGTGTCGCCGAGGCTGACGGCCGCTGGAAAGCCCGCAGCCCCACGGGCTGTGGGTCCACGCGAGCGGCTGCCAAAGAGCTTTCCAACGAGGCACGGCTTTCCCTCCTGGCTCTTCGGGCGTGGGAGCTGTCGCCAGAGCCGCGGCCCTACCGGAAAATGCTTCGCAGGCTGGCGCGGGGGCGCTATGTGGTCGCAGGTGTCGCCGAGGCTGACGGCCGCCCGAAAGCCCGCAACCCCACGGGCTGTGGGGCCACGCGAGCGGCTGCCAAAGAGCTTTCCAAGCAGGCACGGCTTTCCCTCCTGGCTCTTCGGGCGTGGGAGCTGTCGCCAGAGCCGCGGCCCTACGAGAAAATGCGTCAAAGGCTGGCGCGGCGGCGCCACGTTGGCGCCGGTGTCGCCGAGGCTGACGGCCGCCGGAAAGCCCGCAGCCCCAGGGGCTGTGGGGCCACGCGAGCGGCTGCCAAAGAGCTTTCCAAGGAGGCACGGCTTTCCCTCCTGGCTCTTCGGGCATGGGAGCTGTCGCCAGAGCTGCAGCCCTACCGGAAAATGCTTCGCAGGCTGGCGCGGGGGCGCCACGTGGGCGCCGGTGTCGCCGAGGCTGACAGCCGCCGGAAAGCCCGCAGCCCCAGGGGCTGTGGGGCCACGCGAGCGGCTGCCAAAGAGCTTTCCAACGAGGCACGGCTTTCCCTCCTGGCTCTTCGGGCGTGGGAGCTGTCGCCAGAGCCGCGGCCCTACCGGAAAATGCTTCGCAGCCTGGCGCGGCGGCGCCACGTGGGCGCCGGTGTCGCCGAGGCTGACGGCCGCCGGAAAGCCCGCAGCCCCACGGGCTGTGGGGCCACGCGAGCGGCTGCCAAAGAGCTTTCCAACGAGGCACGGCTTTCCCTCCTGGCTCTTCGGGTGTGGGAGCTGTCACCAGAGCCGCGGCCCTACCAGAAAATGCTTCGCAGGCTAGCGCGGGGGCGCCACGTGGGCGCCGGTGTCGCCGAGGCTGACGGCCACCGGAAAGCCCGCACCCCACTTGCTGTGGGGCCACACGAGTGGCTGCCAAAGAGCTTTCCAACGAGGCACGGCTTTCCCTCCTGGCTCTTCGGGCGTGGGAGCTGTCGCCAGAGCTGCGGCCCTACCAGAAAATGCGTCAAAGGCTGGCTGGGCGGCGCCACGTGGGCGCCGGTGTCGCCAAGGCTGACGGCCGCCGGAAAGCCCGCAGCCCCACGGGCTATGGGGCCACGCGAGCGGCTGCCAAAGAGCTTTCCAAGGAGGCACGGCTTTCCCTCCTGGCTCTTCGGGCGTGGGAGCTGTCGCCAGAGACGCGGCCCTACCGGAAAATGCTGCGCAGGCTGGCGCGGCGGCGCCACGTGGTCGCAGGTGTCGCCGAGGCTGACGGCCGCCGGAAAGCCCGCAGCCCCATGGGCTGTGGGGCCACGCGAGCGGCTGCCAAAGAGCTTTCCAACGAGGCACGGCTTTCCCTCCTGGCTCTTCGGGCGTGGGAGCTGTTGACAGAGCCGCGGCCCTACCGGAAAATGCTTCGCAGGCTGGCGTGGCCGCGCCACGTGGGCGCCAGTGTCGCCGAGGCTGACGGCCGCTGGAAAGCCCGCAGCCCCACGGGCTGTGGGTCCACGCGAGCGGCTGCCAAAGAGCTTTCCAACGAGGCACGGCTTTCCCTCCTGGCTCTTCGGGCGTGGGAGCTGTCGCCAGAGCCGCGGCCCTACCGGAAAATGCTTCACAGGCTGGCGCGGCGGCGCCACGTGGGCGCGGGTGGCGCCGAGGCTGACGGCCGCCGGTAAGCCCGCAGCCCCACGGGCTGTGAGGCCACGCGAGCGGCTGCCAAAGAGCTTTCCAAGGAGGCACGGCTTTCCCTCCTGGCTCTTCGGGCGTGGGAGCTGTCGCCAGAGCCGCGGCCCTACCGGAAAATGCTTCGTAGGCTGGCGTGGCCGCGCCACGTGGGCGCCGGTGTCGCCGAGGCTGACGGCCGCTGGAAAGCCCGCAGCCCCACGGGCTGTGGGGCCACGCGAGCGGCTGCCAAAGAGCTTTCCAAGGAGGCACGGCTTTCCCTCCTGGCTCTTCGGGCGTGGGAGCTGTCGCCAGAGCCGCGGCCCTACCGGAAAATGCTTCGCAGGCTGGCGCGGCGGCGCCACGTGGGCGCCGGTGTCGCCGAGGCTGACGGCCGCCGGAACGCCCGCAGCCCCACGGGCTGTGGGGCCATGCGAGCGGCTGCCAAAGAGCTTTCCAATGAGGCACGGCTTTCCCTCCTGGCTCTTCGGGCGTGGGAGCTGTCGCCAGAGCCGCGGCCCTACCGGAAAATGCTTCGCAGGCTGGCGCGGGGGCGCTATGTGGTCGCAGGTGTCGCCGAGGCTGACGGCCGCCCGAAAGCCCGCAACCCCACGGGCTGTGGGGCCACGCGAGCGGCTGCCAAAGAGCTTTCCAAGCAGGCACGGCTTTCCCTCCTGGCTCTTCGGGCGTGGGAGCTGTCGCCAGAGCCGCGGCCCTACGAGAAAATGCGTCAAAGGCTGGCGCGGCGGCGCCACGTTGGCGCCGGTGTCGCCGAGGCTGACGGCCGCCGGAAAGCCCGCAGCCCCAGGGGCTGTGGGGCCACGCGAGCGGCTGCCAAAGAGCTTTCCAAGGAGGCACGGCTTTCCCTCCTGGCTCTTCGGGCATGGGAGCTGTCGCCAGAGCTGCAGCCCTACCGGAAAATGCTTCGCAGGCTGGCGCGGGGGCGCCACGTGGGCGCCGGTGTCGCCGAGGCTGACGGCCGCTGGAAAGCCCGCAGCCCCACGGGCTGTGGGTCCACGCGAGCGGCTGCCAAAGAGCTTTCCAACGAGGCACGGCTTTCCCTCCTGGCTCTTCGGGCGTGGGAGCTGTCGCCAGAGCCGCGGCCCTACCGGAAAATGCTTCACAGGCTGGCGCGGCGGCGCCACGTGGGCGCGGGGTGGCGCCGAGGCTAATGGCCGCCGGTAAGCCCGCAGCCCCACGGGCTGTGGGGCCACGCGAGCGGCTGCCAAAGAGCTTTCCAACGAGGCACGGCTTTCCCTCCTGGCTCTTCGGGCGTGGGAGCTGTCGCCAGAGCCGCGGCCCTACCGGAAAATGCGTCAAAGGCTGGCGGGGCGGCGCCACGTCGGCACCGGTGTCGCCGAGGCTGTCAGCCGCTGGAAAGCCCGCAGCCCCACGGGCTGTGGGGCCACGCGAGCGGCTGCCAAAGAGCTTTCCAAGGATGCACGGCTTTCCCTCCTGGCTCTTCGGGCGTGGGAGCTGTCGCCAGAGCTGCGGCCCTACCGGAAAATGCTTCACAGGCTGGCGTGGCCGCGCCACGTGGGCGCCGGTGTCGCCGAGGCTGACGGCCGCCGGAAAGCCCGCAGCCCCACGGGCTGTGGGGCCACGCGAGCGGCTGCCAAAGAGCTTTCCAAGGAGGCATAGCTTTCCCTCCTGGCTCTTCGGGCGTGGGAGCTGTCGCCAGAGCCGCGGCCCTACCGGAAAATGCTTCGCAGGCTGGCGCGGCGGCGCCACGTGGGCGCCGGTGTCGCCGAGGCTGACGGCCGCCGGAACGCCCGCAGCCCCACGGGCTGTGGGGCCACGCGAGCGGCTGCCAAAGAGCTTTCCAATGAGGCACGGCTTTCCCTCCTGGCTCTTCGGGCGTGGGAGCTGTCGCCAGAGCCGCGGCCCTACCGGAAAATGCTTCGCAGGCTGGCGCGGGGGCGCTATGTGGTCGCAGGTGTCGCCGAGGCTGACGGCCGCCCGAAAGCCCGCAACCCCACGGGCTGTGGGGCCACGCGAGCGGCTGCCAAAGAGCTTTCCAAGCAGGCATGGCTTTCCCTCCTGGCTCTTCGGGCGTGGGAGCTGTCGCCAGAGCCGCGGCCCTACGAGAAAATGCGTCAAAGGCTGGCGCGGCGGCGCCACGTTGGCGCCGGTGTCGCCGAGGCTGACGGCCGCCGGAAAGCCCGCAGCCCCAGGGGCTGTGGGGCCACGCGAGCGGCTGCCAAAGAGCTTTCCAAGGAGGCACGGCTTTCCCTCCTGGCTCTTCGGGCATGGGAGCTGTCGCCAGAGCTGCAGCCCTACCGGAAAATTCATCGCAGGCTGGCGCGGGGGCGCCACGTGGGCGCCGGTGTCGCCGAGGCTGACAGCCGCCGGAAAGCCCGCAGCCCCAGGGGCTGTGGGGCCACGCGAGCGGCTGCCAAAGAGCTTTCCAACGAGGCACGGCTTTCCCTCCTGGCTCTTCGGGCGTGGGAGCTGTCGCCAGAGCCGCGGCCCTACCGGAAAATGCTTCGCAGCCTGGCGCGGCGGCGCCACGTGGGCGCCGGTGTCGCCGAGGCTGACGGCCGCCGGAAAGCCCGCAGCCCCACGGGCTGTGGGGCCACGCGAGCGGCTGCCAAAGAGCTTTCCAAGGAGGCACGGCTTTCCCTCCTGGCTCTTCGGGCGTGGGAGCTGTCGCCAGAGCCGCGGCCCTACCGGAAAATGCTTCGCAGGCTGGCGCGGGGGCGCCACCTGGTCGCAGGTGTCGCTGAGGCTGACGGCCGCCGGAAAGCCCGCAGCCCCACGGGCTGTGGGGCCATGCGAGCGGCTGCCAAAGAGCTTTCCAAGGAGGCACGGCTTTCCCTCCTGGCTCTTCGGGCGTGGGAGCTGTCGCCAGAGTTGCGGCCCTACCGGAAAATGCTTCACAGGCTGGCGCGGCGGCGCTACGTGGGCGCCGGTGTCGCCGAGGCTGACGGCCGCCGGAAAGCCCGCAGCCTCACGGGCTGTGGGGCCACGCAAGCGGCTGCCAAAGAGCTTTCCAACGAGGCACGGCTTTCCCTCCTGGCTCTTCGGGTGTGGGAGCTGTCGCCAGAGCCGCGGCCCTACCAGAAAATGCTTCGCAGGCTGGCGTGGCGGCGCCACGTGGGCGCCGGTGTCGCGGAGGGTGACGGCCGCTGGAAAGCCCGCAGCCCCACGGGCTGTGGGGCCACGCGAGTGGCTGCCAAAGATCTTTCCAAGGAGGCACGGCTTTCCCTCCTGGCTCTTCGGGCATGGGAGCTGTCGCCAGAGCCGCGGCCCTACTGGAAAATGCTTCGCAGGCTGGCGCGGCGGCGCCACGTGGTCGCAGGTGTCGCCAAGGCTGACGGCCGCCGGAAAGCCCGCAGCCCCACGGACTGTGGGGCCACGCGAGCGGCTGCCAAAGAGCTTTCCAATGAGGCACGGCTTTCCCTCCTGGCTCTTCGGGCGTGGGAGCTGTTGCCAGAGCCGCGGCCCTACCAGAAAATGCTTCGCAGGCTGGCGTGGCGGCGCCACGTGGGCGCCGGTGTCGCCGAGTCTGACGGCCGCCGGAAAGCCCGCAGCCCCACGGGCTGTGGGGCCACGCGAGCGGCTGCCAAAGAGCTTTCCAACGAGGCACGGCTTTCCCTCCTGGCTCTTCGGGCGTGGGAGCTGTCGCCAGAGCCGCGGCGCTACCGGAAAATGCGTCAAAGGCTGGCTGGGCGGCTCCACGTGAGCGCCGGTGTCGCCGAGGTTGACGGCCGCCGGAAAGCCCTCAGCCCCACGGGCTGTGGCGCCACGCGAGCGGCTGCCAAAGAGCTTTCCAACGAGGCACGGCTTTCCCTCCTGGCTCTTCGGGCGTGGGAGCTGTCGCTAGAGCCGCGGCCCTACCGGAAAATGCTTCGCAGGCTGGCGCGGGGGCGCCACGTGGTCGCAGGTTTCGCCGAGGCTGATGGCCGCCAGAAAGCCCGCACCCCACGGGCTGTGGGGCCACGCGAGCGTCTGCCAAAGAGCTTTCCAACGAGGCACGGCTTTCCCTCCTGGCTCTTCGGGCGTGGGAGCTGTCGCCAGAGCTGCGGCCCTACCGGAAAATGCTCCGCAGGCTGGCGTGGCGGCGACACGTCAGCGCCGGTGTCGCCGAGGCTGACGGCCGCCGGAAAGCCCGCAGCCCCACGGGCTGTGGGGCCACGCGAGCGGCTGCCAAAGAGCTTTCCAACGAGGCACGGCTTTCCCTCCTGGCTCTTCGGGCGTGGGAGCTGTCGCCAGAGCTGCGGCACTACCAGAAAATGCTTCGCAGGCTGGCGTGGCCGCGCCACGTGGGCGCCGGTGTCGCCGAGGCTGACGGCCGCTGGAAAGCCCGCAGCCCCACGGGCTGTGGGGCCACGCGAGCGGCTGCCAAAGAGCTTTTCAAGGAGGCACGGCTTTCCCTCCTGGCTCTTTGGGCGTGGGAGCTGTCGCCAGAGCCGCGGCCCTACCGGAAAATGCTTCGCAGGCTGGCATGGCGGCGCCACGTGGGCGCCGGTGTCGCCGAGGCTGACGGCCGCCGGAAAGCCCGCAGCCCCACAGGCTGTGGGGCCACGCGAGCGGCTGCCAAAGAGCTTTCCAAGGAGGCACGGCTTTCCCTCCTGGCTCTTCGGGCGTGGGAGCTGTCGCCAGAGCCGCGGCCCTACCGGAAAATGCTTCGCAGGCTGGCGCGGGGGCGCCACGTGTTCGCAGGTGTCGCCGAGGCTGACGGCCGCCGGAAAGCCCGTAGCCCCACGGGCTGTGGGGCCACACGAACGGCTGCCAAAGAGCTTTCCAAGGAGGCACGGCTTTCCCTCCTGGCTCTTCGGGCGTGGGAGCTGTCGCCAGAGCCGCGGCCCTACCGGAAAATGCTTCGCAGGCTGGCGCGGCGGCGCCACGTGGGCGCCGCTGTCGCCGAGGCTGACGGCCGCTGGAACGCCCGCAGCCCCACAGGCTGTGGGGCCACGCGAGCGGCTGCCAAAGATCTTTCCAACGAGGCACGGCTTTCCCTCCTGGCTCTTTGGGCGTGGGAGCTGTCGCCAGAGCTGCGGCCCTACCGGAAAATGCTTCGCAGGCTGGCGTGGCGGCGCCACGTGGGCGCCGGTGTCGCCGAGGCTGACGGCCGCTGGAAAGCCCGCAGCTCCACGGGCTGTGGGTCCATGCGAGCGGCTGCCAAAGAGCTTTCCAACGAGGCACGGCTTTCCCTCCTGGCTCTTCGGGCGTGGGAGCTGTCGCCAGAGCCGCGGCCCTACCGGAAAATGCTTCACAGGCTGGCGGGGCGGCGCCACTTGGGCGCCGGTGTCGCCGAGGCTGACGGCCGCCGGAAAGCCCGCAGCCCCACGGGCTGTGGGGCCACGCGAGCGGCTGCCAAAGAGCTTTCCAACGAGGCACGGCTTTCCCTCTTGGCTCTTCGGGCGTGGGAGCTGTCGCCAGAGCCGCGGCCCTACCGGAAAATGCTTCGCAGGCTGGCGTGGCCGCGCCACGTGGGCGCCGGTGTCGCCGAGGCTGACGGCCGCCGGTAAGCCCGCAGCCCCACGGGCTGTGGGGCCACGCGAGCGGCTGCCAAAGAGCTTTCCAACGAGGCACGGTTTTCCCTCCTGGCTCTTCGGGCGTGGGAGCTGTCGCCAGAGCCGCGGCCCTACCGGAAAATGCTTCACAGGCTGGCGCGGCGGCGCCACGTGGGCGCGGGTGGCGCCGAGGCTGACGGCCGCCAGTAAGCCCGCAGCCCCACGGGCTGTGGGGCCACGCGAGCGGCTGCCAAAGAGCTTTCCAACGAGGCACGGCTTTCCCTCCTGGCTCTTCGGGCGTGGGAGCTGTCGCCAGAGCCGCGGCCCTACCGGAAAATGCGTCAAAGGCTGGCGGGGCGGCGCCACGTCAGCACCGGTGTCGCCGAGGCTGTCAGCCGCTGGAAAGCCCGCAGCCCCACGGGCTGTGGGGCCACGCGAGCGGCTGCCAAAGAGCTTTCCAACGAGGCACGGCTTTCCCTCCTGGCTCTTCGGGCGTGGGAGCTGTCGCCAGAGCTGCGGCCCTACCGGAAAATGCTTCGTAGGCTGGCGTGGCCGCGCCACGTGGGCGCCGGTGTCGCCGAGGCTGACGGCCGCTGGAAAGCCCGCAGCCCCACGGGCTGTGGGTCCACGCGAGCGGCTGCCAAAGAGCTTTCCAACGAGGCACGGCTTTCCCTCCTGGCTCTTCGGGCGTGGGAGCTGTCGCCAGAGCCGCGGCCCTACCGGAAAATGCTTCGCAGGCTGGCGCGGCGGCGCCACGTGGGCGCCGGTGTCGCCGAGGCTGACGGCCGCCGGAAAGCCCGCAGCCCCACGGGCTGTGGGGCCACGCGAGCGGCTGCCAAAGAGCTTTCCAATGAGGCACGGCTTTCCCTCCTGGCTCTTCAGGCGTGGGAGCTGTCGCCAGAGCCGCGGCCCTACCGGAAAATGCTTCGCAGGCTGGCGCGGGGGCGCTATGTGGTCGCAGGTGTCGCCGAGGCTGACGGCCGCCCGAAAGCCCGCAACCCCACGGGCTGTGGGGCCACGCGAGCGGCTGCCAAAGAGCTTTCCAAGCAGGCACGGCTTTCCCTCCTGGCTCTTCGGGCATGGGAGCTGTCGCCAGAGCTGCAGCCCTACCGGAAAATGCTTCGCAGGCTGGCGCGGGGGCGCCACGTGGTCGCAGGTTTCGCCGAGGCTGACGGCCGCCAGAAAGCCCGCACCCCACGGGCTGTGGGGCCACGCGAGCGGCTGCCAAAGAGCTTTCCAAGGAGGCACGGCTTTCCCTCCTGGCTCTTCGGGCGTGGGAGCTGTCGCCAGAGCCGCGGCCCTACCGGAAAATGCTTCGCAGGCTGGCGCGGGGGCGCCACCTGGTCGCAGGTGTCGCTGAGGCTGTCGGCCGCCGGAAAGCACGCAGCCCCACGGGCTGTGGGGCCATGCGAGCGGCTGCCAAAGAGCTTTCCAAGGAGGCACGGCTTTCCCTCCTGGCTCTTCGGGCGTGGGAGCTGTCGCCAGAGCCGCGGCCCTACCGGAAAATGCTTCGCAGGCTGGCGTGGCGGCGCCACGTGGTCGCAGGTGTCGCGGAGGCTGACGGCCGCTGGAAAGCCCGCAGCCCCATGGGCTGTGGGGCCACGCGAGCGGCTGCCAAAGAGCTTTCCAAGGAGGCACGGCTTTCCCTCCTGGCTCTTCGGGCGTGGGAGCTGTCGCCAGAGCCGCGGCCCTACCGGAAAATGCGTCAAAGGCTGGCGGGGCGGCGCCACGTGGGCGCCGGTGTCGCCGAGGCTGACGGCCGCCGGTAAGCCCGCAGCCCAACGGGCTGTGGGGCCACGCGAGCGGCTGCCAAAGAGCTTTCCAAGGAGGCACGGCTTTCCCTCCTGGCTCTTCGGGCGTGGGAGCTGTCGCCAGAGCCGCGGACCTACCGGAAAATGCTTCGCAGGGTGGCGCGGGGGCGCCACGTGGCCGCAGGTGTCGCCGAGGCTGACGGCCGCCGGAAAGCCCGCAGCCCCACGGGCTGTGGGGCCACGCGAGCGGCTGCCAAAGAGGTTTCCAACGAGGCACGGCTTTCCCTCCTGGCTCTTCGGGCGTGGGAGCTGTCGCCAGAGCCACGGCCCTACCGGAAAATGCTTCGCAGGCTGGCGCGGTGGCGCCACGTGGGCGCCGGTGTCGCCGAGGCTGACGGCCACCGGAAAGCCCGCAGCCCCACTTGCTGTGGGGCCACACGAGTGGCTGCCAAAGAGCTTTCCAATGAGGCACGGCTTTCCCTCCTGGCTCTTCGGGCGTGGGAGCTGTCGCCAGAGCTGCGGCCCTACCGGAAAATGCGTCAAAGGCTGGCGGGGCGGCGCCACGTGGGCGCCGGTGTGCCAAGGCTGACGGCCGCCGGAAAGCCCGCAGCCCCACGGGCTGTGGGGCCACGCGAGCGTCTGCCAAAGAGCTTTCCAACGAGGCACGGCTTTCCCTCCTGGCTCTTCGGGTGTGGGAGCTGTCGCCACAGCCGCGGCCCTATCGGAAAATGCTTCGCAGGCTGGCGCGGCGGCGCCACGTGGTCGCAGGTGTCGCCGACGCTGACGGCCGCCGTAAAGCCCGCAGCCCCACGGGCTGTGGGGCCACGCGAGCGGCTGCCAAAGAGCTTTCCAAGGAGGCACGGCTTTCCCTCCTGGCTCTTCGGGCGTGGGAGCTGTCGCCAGAGCCGCGGCCCTACCGGAAAATGCTCCGCAGGCTGGCGCGGCGGCGCCACGTGGGCGCCGGTGTCGCCGAGGCTGACGGCCGCCGGAAAGCCCGCAGCCCCACGGGCTGTGGGGCCACACGAGCGGCTGCCAAAGAGCTTTCCAAGGAGGCACGGCTTTCCCTCCTGGCTCTTCGGGCGTGGGAGCTGTTGCCAGAGCCGCGGCCCTACCAGAAAATGCTTCGCAGGCTGGCGTGGCGGCGCCACGTGGGCGCCGGTGTCGCCGAGTCTGACGGCCGCCGGAAAGCCCGCAGCCCCACGGGCTGTGGGGCCACGCGAGCGGCTGCCAAAGAGCTTTCCAAGGAGGCACGGCTTTCCCTCCTGGCTCTTCGGGCGTGGGAGCTGTCGCCAGAGCCGCGGCCCTACCGGAAAATGCGTCAAAGGCTGGCTGGGCGGCTCCACGTGGGCGCCGGTGTCACCGAGGCTGACGGCCGCCGGAAAGCCCGCAGCCCCACGGGCTGTGGGGCCACGCGAGCGGCTGCCAAAGAGCTTTCCAACGAGGCACGGCTTTCCCTCCTGGCTCTTCGGGCGTGGGAGCTGTCGCCAGAGCCGCGGCCCTACCGGAAAATGCGTCAAAGGCTGGCTGGGCGGCTCCACGTGGGCGCCGGTGTCGCCGAGGCTGTTGGCCGCCGGAAAGCCCGCAGTCCCACGGGCTGTGGGGCCACGCGAGCGGCTGCCAAAGAGCTTTCCAACGAGGCACGGCTTTCCCTCCTGGCTCTTCGGGCGTGGGAGCTGTCGCCAGAGCCGCGGCCCTACCGGAAATGCTTCGCAGGCTGGCGTGGCGGCGCCACGTGGTTGCAGGTGTCGCGGAGGCTGACGGCCGCTGGAAAGCCCGCAGCCCCATGGGCTGTGGGGCCACGCGAGCGGCTGCCAAAGAGGTTTCCAACGAGGCACGGCTTTCCCTCCTGGGTCTTTGGGCGTGGGAGCTGTCGCCAGAGCCGCGGCCCTACCGGAAAATGCGTCAAAGGCTGGCGGGGCGGCGCCACGTGGGCGCCGGTGTCGCCGAGGCTGACGGCCGCCGGTAAGCTCGCAGCCCCACGGGCTGTGGGGCCACGCGAGCGGCTGCCAAAGAGCTTTCCAACGAGGCACGGCTTTCCCTCCTGGCTCTTCGGGCGTGGGAGCTGTCGCCAGAGCCGCGGCCCTACCGGAAAATGCTTCGCAGGGTGGTGCGGGGGCGCCACGTGGTCGCAGGTGTCGCCGAGGCTGACGGCCGCCGGAAAGCCCGCAGCCCCACGGGCTGTGGGGCCACGCGAGCGGCTGCCAAAGAGCTTTCCAAGGAGGCACGGCTTTCCCTCCTGGCTCTTCGGGCGTGGGAGCTGTCGCCAGAGTTGCGGCCCTACCGGAAAATGCTTCGCAGGCTGGCGCGGCGGCGCCACGTGTGCGCCGGTGTCGCCGAGGCTGTCGGCCGCCGGAAAGCCCGCAGTCCCACGGGCTGTGGGGCCACGCGAGCGGCTGCCAAAGAGCTTTCCAAGGAGGCACGGCTTTCCCTCCTGGCTCTTCGGGCGTGGGAGCTGTCGCCAGAGCCGCGGCCCTACCGGAAAATGCTTCGCAGGCTTGCGTGGCGGAGCCAACTGGTCGCAGGTGTCGCCGAGGCTGACGGCCGCTGGAAAGCCCGCAGCCCCATGGGCTGTGGGGCCACGCGAGCGGCTGCCAAAGAGCTTTCCAACGAGGCACGGCTTTCCCTCCTGGCTCTTCGGGCGTGGGAGCTCTAGCCAGAGCCGCGGCCCTACCGGAAATGCTTCGCAGGCTGGCGTGGCGGCGCCACGTGGTCGCAGGTGTCGCGGAGGCTGACGGCCGCTGGAAAGCCCGCAGCCCCATGGGCTGTGGGGCCACGCGAGCGGCTGCCAAAGAGGTTTCCAACGAGGCACGGCTTTCCCTCCTGGGTCTTCGGGCGTGGGAGCTGTCGCCAGAGACGCGGCCCTACCGGAAAATGCGTCAAAGGCTGGCGGGGCGGCGCCACGTGGGCGCCGGTGTCGCCGAGGCTGACGGCCGCCGGTAAGCCCGCAGCCCCACGGGCTGTGGGGCCACGCGAGCGGCTGCCAAAGAGCTTTGCAACGAGGCACGGCTTTCCCTCCTGGCTCTTCGGGCGTGGGAGCTGTCGCCAGAGCCGCGGCCCTACCGGAAAATGCTTCGCAGGGTGGTGCGGGGGCGCCACGTGGTCGCAGGTGTCGCCGAGGCTGACGGCCGCCGGAAAGCCCGCAGCCCCACGGGCTGTGGGGCCACGCGAGCGGCTGCCAAAGAGCTTTGCAACGAGGCACGGCTTTCCCTCCTGGCTCTTCGGGCGTGGGAGCTGTCGCCAGAGCCGCGGCCCTACCGGAAAATGCTTCGCAGGCTGGCGCGGCGGCGCCACGTGTGCGCCGGTGTCGCCGAGGCTGTCGGCCGCCGGAAAGCCCGCAGTCCCACGGGCTGTGGGGCCACGCGAGCGGCTGCCAAAGAGCTTTCCAACGAGGCACGGCTTTCCCTCCTGCCTCTTCGGGCGTGGGAGCTGTCGCCAGAGACGCGGCCCTACCAGAAAATGCTTCGCAGGCTGGCGCGGCAGCGCCACGTGGACACAGGTGTCGCCGAGGCTGACGGCCGCTGGAAAGCCCGCAGCCCCATGGGCTGTGGGGCCACGCGAGCGGCTGCCAAAGAGCTTTCCAAGGAGGCACGGTTTTCTCTCCTGGCTCTTCGGGCGTCGGAGCTGTCGCCAGAGCCGCGGCCCTACCGGAAAATGCGTCAAAGGCTGGCGGGGCGGCGCCACGTGGGCGCCGGTGTCACCGAGGCTGACGGCCGCCGGTAAGCCCGCAGCCCCACGGGCTGTGGGGCCACGCGAGCGGCTGCCAAAGAGCTTTCCAACGAGGCACGGCTTTCCCTCCTGGCTCTTCGGGCGTGGGAGCTGTCGCCAGAGCCGCGGCCCTACCGGAAAATGCTTCGCAGGGTGGCGCGGGGGCGCCACGTGGTCGCAGGTGTCGCCGAGGCTGACGGCCGCCGGAAAGCCCGCAGCCCCACGGGCTGTGGGGCCACGCGAGCGGCTGCCAAAGAGCTTTCCAAGGAGGCACGGCTTTCCCTCCTGGCTCTTCGGGCGTGGGAGCTGTCGCCAGAGTTGCGACCCTACCGGAAAATGCTTCGCAGGCTGGCGCGGCGGCGCCACGTGTGCGCCGGTGTCGCCGAGGCTGACGGCCGCCGGAAAGCCCGCAGCCCCACGGGCTGTGGGGCCACGCGAGCGGCTGCCAAAGTGCTTTCTTAGGAGGCACGGCTTTCCCTCCTGGCTCTTCGGGCGTGGGAGCTGTCGCCAGAGCCGCGGCCCTACCGGAAAATGCTTCACAGGCTGGCGTTGCCGCGCCACGTGGTCGCAGGTGTCGCCGAGGCTGACGGCCGCCGGAAAGCCCGCAGCCCCACGGGCTGTGGGGTCACGCGAGCGGCTGCCAAAGAGCTTTCCAACGAGGCACGGCTTTCCCTCCTGGCTCTTCGGGCGTGGGAGCTGTCGCCAGAGCCGCGACCCTACCAGAAAATGCTTCGCAGGCTGGCGCGGTGGCGCTACGTCGGCGCCGGTGTCGCCGAGGCTGACGGCCGCCGGAAAGCCCGCAGCCCCACGGGCTGTGGGGCCACGCGAGCGGCTGCCAAAGAGCTTTCCTAGGAGGCACGGCTTTCCCTCCTGGCTCTTCGGGCGTGGGAGCTGTCGCCAGAGCTGCGGCCCTACCGGAAAACGCTTCGCAGGCTGGCGCGGGGGCGCCACGTGGTCGCAGGTGTCGCCGAGGCTGACGGCCGCCGGAAAGCCCGCAGCCCCACGGGCTGTGGGGCCACGTGAGCGGCTGCCAAAGAGCTTTCCAACGAGGCACGGCTTTCCCTCCTGGCTCTTCGGGCGTGGGAGCTGTCGCCAGAGCCGCGGCCCTACCGGAAAATGCGTCAAAGGCTGGCGGGGCGGCGCCACGTGGGCGCCGGTGTCGCCGAGGCTGACGGCCGCCGGAAAGCCCGCAGCCCCACGGGCTGTGGGGCCACGCGAGCGGCTGCCAAAGAGCTTTCCAACGAGGCACGGCTTTCCCTCCTGGCTCTTCGGGCGTGGGAGCTGTCGCCAGAGCTGCAGCCCTACCGGAAAATGCTCCGCAGGCTGGCGCGGCGGCGACACGTCGGCGCCGGTGTCACCGAGGCTGTCGGCCGCTGGAAAGCCCGCAGCCCCACGGGATGTGGGGCCACGCGAGCGGCTGCCAAAGAGGTTTCCAACGAGGCACGGCTTTCCCTCCTGGCTCTTCGGGCGTGGGAGCTGTCGCCAGAGCCGCGGCCCTACCGGAAAATGCGTCAAAGGCTGGCGGGGCGGCGCCACGTGTTCGCAGGTGTCGCCGAGGCTGACGGCCGCCGGTAAGCCCGCAGCCCCACGGGCTGTGGGGCCACGCGAGCGGCTGCCAAAGAGCTTTCCAACGAGGCACGGCTTTCCCTCCTGGCTCTTCGGGCGTGGGAGCTGTCGCCAGAGATGCGGCCCTACCGGAAAATGCGTCAAAGGCTGGCGGGGCGGCGCCACGTGGGCGCCGGTGTCGCCGAGGCTGACGGCCGCCGGTAAGCCCGCAGCCCCATGGGCTGTGGGGCCACGCGAGCGGCTTCCAAAGAGCTTTCCAACGAGGCACGGCTTTCCCTCCTGGCTCTTCGGGCGTGGGAGCTGTCGCCAGAGCCGCGGCCCTACCGGAAAATGCGTCAAAGGCTGGCGGGGCGGCGCCACGTGGGCGCCGGTGTCGCCGAGGCTGACGGCCGCCGGAAAGCCCGCAGTCCCACGGGCTGTGGGGCCACGCGAGCGGCTGCCAAAGAGCTTTGCAACGAGGCACGGCTTTCCCTCCTGGATCTTCGGGCGTGGGAGCTGTCGCCAGAGTTGCGGCCGTACCGGAAAATGCTTCGCAGGCTGGCGCGGTGGCGCCACGTGGGCGCCGGTGTCGCCGAGGCTGTCGGCCGCCGGAAAGCCCGCAGTCCCACGGGCTGTGGGGCCACGCGAGCGGCTGCCAAAGAGCTTTCCAAGGAGGCACGGCTTTCCCTCCTGGCTCTTCGGGCGTGGGAGCTGTCGCCAGAGCCGCGGCCCTACCGGAAAATGCTTCACAGGCTTGCGTGGCGGCGTCACGTGGTCGCAGGTGTCGCGGAGGCTGACGGCCGCTGGAAAGCCCGCAGCCCCATGGGCTGTGGGGCCACGCGAGCGGCTGCCAAAGAGCTTTCCAACGAGGCACGGCTTTCCCTCCTGGCTCTTCGGGCGTGGGAGCTGTCGCCAGAGCTGCGGCCGTACCGGAAAATGCTTCGCAGGCTGGCACGGCGGCGACACGTCGGCTCCGGTGTCACCGAGGCTGTCGGCCGCTGGAAAGCCCGCAGCCCCACGGGCTGTGGGGCCACGCGAGCGGCTGCCAAAGAGCTTTCCAACGAGGCACGGCTTTCCCTCCTGGCTCTTCGGGCGTGGGAGCTGTCACCAGAGATGCGGCCCTACCGGAAAATGCTTCGCAGGCTGGCGTGGCCGCGCCACGTGGTTGCAGGTGTCGCCGAGGCTGACGGCCGCTGGAAAGCCCGCAGCCCCACGGGCTGTGGGGCCACACGAGCGGCTGCCAAAGAGCTTTTCAAGGAGGCACGGCTTTCCCTCCTGGCTCTTCGGGCGTGGGAGCTGTCGCCAGAGCCGCGGCCCTACCGGAAAATGCTTCGCAGGCTGGCGTGGCGGCGCCATGTGGGCGCCGGTGTCGCCGAGGCTGACGGCCGCCGGAAAGCCCGCAGCCCCACGGGCTGTGGGGCCACGCGAGCGGCTGCCAAAGAGCTTTCCAACGAGGCACGGCTTTCCCTCCTGGCTCTTCGGGCGTGGGAGCTGTCGCCAGAGTTGCGGCCCTACCGGAAAATGCTTCGCAGGCTGGCGCGGCGGCGCCACGTGGGCGCCGGTGTCGCCGAGGCTGTCGGCCGCCGGAAAGCCCGCAGTCCCACGGGCTGTGAGGCCACGCGAGCGGCTGCCAAAGAGCTTTCCAAGGAGGCACGGCTTTCCCTCCTGGCTCTTCGGGCGTGGGAGCTGTCGCCAGAGCCGCGGCCCTACCGGAAAATGCTTCGCAGGCTGGCGTGGCGGCGCCACGTGGTCGCAGGTGTCGCGGAGGCTGACGGCCGCTGGAAAGCCCGCAGCCCCATGGGCTGTGGGGCCACGCGAGCGGCTGCCAAAGAGCTTTCCAACGAGGCACGGCTTTCCCTCCTGGCTCTTTGGGCGTGGGAGCTGTCGCCAGAGCCGCGGCCCTACCGGAAAATGCGTCAACGGCTGGCGGGGCGGCGCCACGTGGGCGCCGGTGTCGCCGAGGCTGACGGCCGCCGTAAAGCCTGCAGCCCCACGGGCTGTGGGGCCACGCGAGCGGCTGCCAAAGAGCTTTCCAACGAGGCACGGCTTTCCCTCCTGGCTCTTCGGGCGTGGGAGCTGTCGCCAGAGCCGCGGCCCTACTGGAAAATGCTTCGCAGGCTGGCGCGGGGGCGCCACGTGGTCGCAGGTGTCGCCGAGGCTGACGGCCGCCGGAAAGCCCGCATTCCCACGGGCTGTGGGGCCACGCGAGCGGCTGCCAAAGAGCTTTGCAACGAGGCACGGCTTTCCCTCCTGGCTCTTCGGGCGTGGGAGCTGTCGCCAGAGTTGCGGCCGTACCGGAAAATGCTGCACAGGCTGGCGCGGCGGCGCCACGTGGGCGCCGGTGTCGCCGAGGCTGTCGGCCGCCGGAAAGCCCGCAGTCCCACGGGCTGTGGGGCCACGCGAGCGGCTGCCAAAGAGCTTTCCAAGGAGGCACGGCTTTCCCTCCTGGCTCTTCGGGCGTGGGAGCTGTCGCCAGAGCCTCGGCCCTACCGGAAAATGCTTCGCAGGCTTGCGTGGCGGCGCCACGTGGTCGCAGGTGTCGCGGAGGCTGACTGCCGCTGGAAAGCCCGCAGCCCCACGGGCTGTGGGTCCACGCGAGCGGCTGCCAAAGAGCTTTCCAACGAGGCACGGCTTTCCCTCCTGGCTCTTCGGGCGTGGGAGCTGTCGCCAGAGCCGCGGCCCTACCGGAAAATGCTTCGCAGGCTGGCGCGGCGGCGCCACGTGGGCGCCGGTGTCGCGGAGGCTGACGGCCGCTGGAAAGCCCGCAGCCCCATGGGCTGTGGGGCCACGCGAGCGGCTGCCAAAGAGCTTTCCAACGAGGCACGGCTTTCCCTCCTGGCTCTTCGGGCATGGGAGCTGTCGCCAGAGCCGCGGCCCTACCGGAAAATGCGTCAAAGGCTGGCGGGGCGGTGCCACGTGGGCGCCGGTGTCGCCGAGGCTGACGGCCGCCGGTAAGCCCGCAGCCCCACGGGCTGTGGGGCCACACGAGCGGCTGCCAAAGAGCTTTTCAAGGAGGCACGGCTTTCCCTCCTGGCTCTTCGGGCGTGGGAGCTGTCGCCAGAGATGCGGCCCTACCGGAAAATGCGTCAAAGGCTGGCGGGGCGGCGCCACGTGGGCGCCGGTGTCGCCGAGGCTGACGGCCGCCGGTAAGCCCGCAGCCCCATGGGCTGTGGGGCCACGCGAGCGGCTTCCAAAGAGCTTTCCAACGAGGCACGGCTTTCCCTCCTGGCTCTTCGGGCGTGGGAGCTGTCGCCAGAGCCGCGGCCCTACCGGAAAATGCGTCAAAGGCTGGCGGGGCGGCGCCACGTGGGCGCCGGTGTCGCCGAGGCTGACGGCCGCCGGAAAGCCCGCAGTCCCACGGGCTGTGGGGCCACGCGAGCGGCTGCCAAAGAGCTTTGCAACGAGGCACGGCTTTCCCTCCTGGATCTTCGGGCGTGGGAGCTGTCGCCAGAGTTGCGGCCGTACCGGAAAATGCTTCGCAGGCTGGCGCGGTGGCGCCACGTGGGCGCCGGTGTCGCCGAGGCTGTCGGCCGCCGGAAAGCCCGCAGTCCCACGGGCTGTGGGGCCACGCGAGCGGCTGCCAAAGAGCTTTCCAAGGAGGCACGGCTTTCCCTCCTGGCTCTTCGGGCGTGGGAGCTGTCGCCAGAGCCGCGGCCCTACCGGAAAATGCTTCACAGGCTTGCGTGGCGGCGTCACGTGGTCGCAGGTGTCGCGGAGGCTGACGGCCGCTGGAAAGCCCGCAGCCCCATGGGCTGTGGGGCCACGCGAGCGGCTGCCAAAGAGCTTTCCAACGAGGCACGGCTTTCCCTCCTGGCTCTTCGGGCGTGGGAGCTGTCGCCAGAGCTGCGGCCGTACCGGAAAATGCTTCGCAGGCTGGCACGGCGGCGACACGTCGGCTCCGGTGTCACCGAGGCTGTCGGCCGCTGGAAAGCCCGCAGCCCCACGGGCTGTGGGGCCACGCGAGCGGCTGCCAAAGAGCTTTCCAACGAGGCACGGCTTTCCCTCCTGGCTCTTCGGGCGTGGGAGCTGTCACCAGAGATGCGGCCCTACCGGAAAATGCTTCGCAGGCTGGCGTGGCCGCGCCACGTGGTTGCAGGTGTCGCCGAGGCTGACGGCCGCTGGAAAGCCCGCAGCCCCACGGGCTGTGGGGCCACACGAGCGGCTGCCAAAGAGCTTTTCAAGGAGGCACGGCTTTCCCTCCTGGCTCTTCGGGCGTGGGAGCTGTCGCCAGAGCCGCGGCCCTACCGGAAAATGCTTCGCAGGCTGGCGTGGCGGCGCCATGTGGGCGCCGGTGTCGCCGAGGCTGACGGCCGCCGGAAAGCCCGCAGCCCCACGGGCTGTGGGGCCACGCGAGCGGCTGCCAAAGAGCTTTCCAACGAGGCACGGCTTTCCCTCCTGGCTCTTCGGGCGTGGGAGCTGTCGCCAGAGTTGCGGCCCTACCGGAAAATGCTTCGCAGGCTGGCGCGGCGGCGCCACGTGGGCGCCGGTGTCGCCGAGGCTGTCGGCCGCCGGAAAGCCCGCAGTCCCACGGGCTGTGAGGCCACGCGAGCGGCTGCCAAAGAGCTTTCCAAGGAGGCACGGCTTTCCCTCCTGGCTCTTCGGGCGTGGGAGCTGTCGCCAGAGCCGCGGCCCTACCGGAAAATGCTTCGCAGGCTGGCGTGGCGGCGCCACGTGGTCGCAGGTGTCGCGGAGGCTGACGGCCGCTGGAAAGCCCGCAGCCCCATGGGCTGTGGGGCCACGCGAGCGGCTGCCAAAGAGCTTTCCAACGAGGCACGGCTTTCCCTCCTGGCTCTTTGGGCGTGGGAGCTGTCGCCAGAGCCGCGGCCCTACCGGAAAATGCGTCAACGGCTGGCGGGGCGGCGCCACGTGGGCGCCGGTGTCGCCGAGGCTGACGGCCGCCGTAAAGCCTGCAGCCCCACGGGCTGTGGGGCCACGCGAGCGGCTGCCAAAGAGCTTTCCAACGAGGCACGGCTTTCCCTCCTGGCTCTTCGGGCGTGGGAGCTGTCGCCAGAGCCGCGGCCCTACTGGAAAATGCTTCGCAGGCTGGCGCGGGGGCGCCACGTGGTCGCAGGTGTCGCCGAGGCTGACGGCCGCCGGAAAGCCCGCATTCCCACGGGCTGTGGGGCCACGCGAGCGGCTGCCAAAGAGCTTTGCAACGAGGCACGGCTTTCCCTCCTGGCTCTTCGGGCGTGGGAGCTGTCGCCAGAGTTGCGGCCGTACCGGAAAATGCTGCACAGGCTGGCGCGGCGGCGCCACGTGGGCGCCGGTGTCGCCGAGGCTGTCGGCCGCCGGAAAGCCCGCAGTCCCACGGGCTGTGGGGCCACGCGAGCGGCTGCCAAAGAGCTTTCCAAGGAGGCACGGCTTTCCCTCCTGGCTCTTCGGGCGTGGGAGCTGTCGCCAGAGCCTCGGCCCTACCGGAAAATGCTTCGCAGGCTTGCGTGGCGGCGCCACGTGGTCGCAGGTGTCGCGGAGGCTGACTGCCGCTGGAAAGCCCGCAGCCCCACGGGCTGTGGGTCCACGCGAGCGGCTGCCAAAGAGCTTTCCAACGAGGCACGGCTTTCCCTCCTGGCTCTTCGGGCGTGGGAGCTGTCGCCAGAGCCGCGGCCCTACCGGAAAATGCTTCGCAGGCTGGCGCGGCGGCGCCACGTGGGCGCCGGTGTCGCGGAGGCTGACGGCCGCTGGAAAGCCCGCAGCCCCATGGGCTGTGGGGCCACGCGAGCGGCTGCCAAAGAGCTTTCCAACGAGGCACGGCTTTCCCTCCTGGCTCTTCGGGCATGGGAGCTGTCGCCAGAGCCGCGGCCCTACCGGAAAATGCGTCAAAGGCTGGCGGGGCGGCGCCACGTGGGCGCCGGTGTCGCCGAGGCTGACGGCCGCCGGTAAGCCCGCAGCCCCACGGGCTGTGGGGCCACACGAGCGGCTGCCAAAGAGCTTTTCAAGGAGGCACGGCTTTCCCTCCTGGCTCTTCGGGCGTGGGAGCTGTCGCCAGAGCCGCGGCCCTACCGGAAAATGCTTCGCAGGCTGGCGTGGCGGCGCCATGTGGGCGCCGGTGTCGCCGAGGCTGACGGCCGCCGGAAAGCCCGCAGCCCCACGGGCTGTGGGGCCACGCGAGCGGCTGCCAAAGAGCTTTGCAACGAGGCACGGCTTTCCCTCCTGGCTCTTCGGGCGTGGGAGCTGTCGCCAGAGTTGCGGCCCTACCGGAAAATGCTTCGCAGGCTGGCGCGGCGGCGCCACGTGGTCGCCGGTGTCGCCGAGGCTGTCGGCCGCCGGAAAGCCCGCAGTCCCAGGGGCTGTGGGTCCACGCGAGCGGCTGCCAAAGAGCTTTCCAAGGAGGCACGGCTTTCCCTCCTGGCTCTTCGGGCGTGGGAGCTGTCGCCAGAGCCGCGGCCCTACCGGAAAATGCTTCGCAGGCTGGCGTGGCGGCGCCACGTGGTCGCAGGTGTCGCCGAGGCTGACGGCCGCTGGAAAGCCCGCAGCCCCATGGGCTGTGGGGCCACGCGAGCGGCTTCCAAAGAGCTTTCCAACGAGGCACGGCTTTCCCTCCTGGCTCTTTGGGCGTGGGAGCTGTCGCCAGAGCCGCGGCCCTACCGGAAAATGCGTCAACGGCTGGCGGGGCGGCGCCACGTGGGCGCCGGTGTCGCCGAGGCTGACGGCCGCCGTAAAGCCTGCAGCCCCACGGGCTGTGGGGCCACGCGAGCGGCTGCCAAAGAGCTTTCCAACGAGGCACGGCTTTCCCTCCTGGCTCTTCGGGCGTGGGAGCTGTCGCCAGAGCCGCGGCCCTACTGGAAAATGCTTCGCAGGCTGGCGCGGGGGCGCCACGTGGTCGCAGGTGTCGCCGAGGCTGACGGCCGCCGGAAAGCCCGCAGTCCCACGGGCTGTGGGGCCACGCGAGCGGCTGCCAAAGAGCTTTCCAACGAGGCACGGCTTTCCCTCCTGGCTCTTCGGGCGTGGGAGCTGTCGCCAGAGTTGCGGCCGTACCGGAAAATGCTTCGCAGGCTGGCGCGGCGGCGCCACGTGGGCGCCGGTGTCGCCGAGGCTGTCGGCCGCCGGAAAGCCCGCAGTCCCACGGGCTGTGGGGCCACGCGAGCGGCTGCCAAAGAGCTTTCCAAGGAGGCACGGCTTTCCCTCCTGGCTCTTCGGGCGTGGGAGCTGTCGCCAGAGCCTCGGCCCTACCGGAAAATGCTTCGCAGGCTTGCGTGGCGGCGCCACGTGGTCGCAGGTGTCGCGGAGGCTGACGGCCGCTGGAAAGCCCGCAGCCCCATGGGCTGTGGGGCCACGCGAGCGGCTGCCAAAGAGCTTTCCAACGAGGCACGGCTTTCCCTCCTGGCTCTTCGGGCGTGGGAGCTGTCGCCAGAGCCGCGGCCCTACCGGAAAATGCTTCGCAGGCTGGCGCGGCGGCGCCACGTGGTCGCAGGTGTCGCCGAGGCTGACGGCCGCCGGAAAGCCCGCAGCCCCACGGGCTGTGGGGCCACGCGAGCGGCTGCCAAAGAGCTTTCCAAGGAGGCACGGCTTTCCCTCCTGGCTCTTCGGGCGTGGGAGCTGTTGCCAGAGCCACGGCCCTACCGGAAAATGCTTCGCAGGCTGGCGTGGCCGCGCCACGTGGGCGCCGGTGTCGCCGAGGCTGTCGGCCGCTGGAAAGCCCGCAGCCCCACGGGCTGTGGGTCCACGCGAGCGGCTGCCAAAGAGCTTTCCAAGGAGGCACGGCTTTCCCTCCTGGCTCTTCGGGCGTGGGAGCTGTCGCCAGAGCCGCGGCCCTACCGGAAAATGCTTCGCAGGCTGGCGCGGGGGCACCAAGTGGTCGCAGGTGTCACCGAGGCTGTCGGCCGCTGGAAAGCCCACAGCCCCACGGGCTGTGGGGCCACGCGAGCGGCTGCCAAAGAGCTTTCCAACGAGGCACGGCTTTCCCTCCTGGCTCTTCGGGCGTGGGAGCTGTCGCCAGAGCTGCGGCCCTACCGGAAAATGCTTCGCAGGCTGGCGTGGCCACTCCACGTGGTCGCCGGTGTCGCCGAGGCTGACGGCCGCTGGAAAGCCCTCAGCCCCACTTGCTGTGGGGCCACGCGAGCGGCTGCCAAAGAGCTTTTCAAGGAGGCACGGCTTTCCCTCCTGGCTCTTCGGGCGTGGGAGCTGTCGCCAGAGCCGCGGCCCTACCGGAAAATGCTTCGCAGGCTGCCGTGGCGGCGCGACGTGGGCGCCGGTGTCGGCGAGGCTGTCGGCCGCCGGAAAGCCCGCAGACCCACGGGCTGTGGGGCCACGCGAGCGGCTGCCAAAGAGGTTTCCAACGAGGCACGGCTTTCCCTCCTGGCTCTTCGGGCATGGGAGCTGTCGCCAGAGCCGCGGCCCTACCGGAAAATGCGTCAAAGGCTGGCGGGGCGGCGCCACGTGGGCGCCGGTGTCGCCGAGGCTGACGGCCGCCGGTAAGCCCGCAGCCCCACGGGCTGTGGGGCCACACGAGCGGCTGCCAAAGAGCTTTTCAAGGAGGCACGGCTTTCCCTCCTGGCTCTTCGGGCGTGGGAGCTGTCGCCAGAGCCGCGGCCCTACCGGAAAATGCTTCGCAGGCTGGCGTGGCGGCGCCATGTGGGCGCCGGTGTCGCCGAGGCTGACGGCCGCCGGAAAGCCCGCAGCCCCACGGGCTGTGGGGCCACGCGAGCG